>NW_007737197.1:2012-5971 GCF_000696425.1 Galeopterus variegatus | reverse complement strand
AACAAAATATCCTAAAAATATTTTTGTAATCTCCTCTCCTATACAGGACACCCAGTTTTAGACTAATCTTTCAACAACTGAGTACAGATCTGAATTCCTAATTACTTACTACAGTGCTTTAGACATTCAGTTTTCTGCTTCAAGGATGTGAAAGAGAGAGAAAAAGTTTGACTATAGAAGGACACACACAGTATTAGAGAAGCAAGCAAAACCAGATTATGCCATAAAGGCTGATGGGTTTACCTGTCGAATTCCTAGAAAAAACTTGGTTCACATAATCAATCCCCATACAAAATAGACTTTGTGAAAACAAAAGTTTTCATGAGGGATTATGTTTTACTGCCATTCTAAGAAGGTAGATTGCACTTTAAATTATCCAATATCTTCCCCATTAAACCTTGTTAGGCAGACACTTAGACATCACCATATCAGATTGTTTCATTCAATGACATCTCATGGTGTTTTTTTTTTTTGGGGGGGGGGTTTAAACCTAAAAAAAATTAACTACTTGTTAGAAAAAGAGTCTTTTATTGGTATTCCTTAATTAAAAAAAAAAAGATAAACTCTGGTACATCATACAATGGAGTATTATTCAGTTATAAAAACAAATGATCTGGCAAGTCATGAAAATGCATATTGCTAGGTGAAAGAAGCCAGTCTGAAAAGGCTACATACTTTATGATTGTATGATTGCAACTACATGACATTCTGGAAAAGGTAAAACCATAGAGACAATAAAAAGATCAGTGCTTGCTAGGAGTTCAGGAGGATGAGGGAAGGATAAATAGGTCCAACACATGGGATTTTTAGGGCAGTAAAACTATTCTGTATGATATTATGATGTATGATACTATGGATACAGGATGTTATACATTTGTCAAGACCCACAGAATGTACAACACAAAGAGTGAAACGTTAGGTAAACTATGGACTTCAGTTAATAACAATCTGGCAGTATTTGTTCTTCAATGGGGGGGGGGGGGGGGGGGGGGGAATTGAGCTTTTTGCCTAACTTTTTGTAAAACTAAATTTACTCTAAAAAATAAAGTCTATTAATTTAAGTTAAAGTGTAGCATTTCCTCAAGCATATTGTTCACTAATATTTCTGATAAGTAAATGTATGCACTTATTTATCCAAATATTTAACTTTTTGTAAAACTAAATTTACTCTAAAAAATAAAGTCTATTAATTTAAGTTAAAGTGTGGCATTTCCTCAAGCATATTGTTCACTAATATTTCTGATAAGTAAATGTATGCACTTATTTATCCAAATATACTACAATATTTTATTATTCTACAATAATTTATTAAATATTTCCCTTTTGGGTTCTCTTTTTTAAAAAGGAAAAACAGAAGAAAATGCCCAAACCAATTCACATGATTGGCCAAAGTTTGGGAAGATATAAAGGGAAAGGAGCAAGCATTAATTGTGCCTGAAATGAGATAGGTTGAGTTAAGGCTGTTTCTCATCTCAGGATCTTCAGGCTTGTTGGCATCAGCTTTGTCCCATGCATAATATAGACATTAAACCAGACTGCCCAGTTTAAAGTCTGCTAACTGCAGTCAAAACACTTCAGGCAGACTGGATATTGGTAATCTCTTTGCCTTTCAAGGATTAGTGCTGAAATCTGGATTGTAATGACTGGTTTGAGCATATCTGAATCAGTGTCAGGAAAACAGATCTGGATCCCCCCATGCACCTTTATATAAATAAACACCACCGTAGATGTGAGCCAGGGGTAAGATATTGGGAGATGAAGTGCAGCACAGGTCGCATTTCAATTTAAGAGAGCTGTCAAGCTGGAGATTGAGTCTATGCAGTACTGAGATGCATGTTCGGAAAAATATCGCCTGCTATAAACCACTCAAGAATAATGAGGAAAATCTTCCCATAGATTCCTGCCAACAGTAGACCTCAAAAAGGAATGGTTGGTTGTAAAAATATGTTTTCCCATTCACACAGCTTCTATGTGAGAATATGCTACATTCCAGAGGCTTTTATCTTCATAATATTATGCTGTGTGCAATTTCCTATTTGGGGTGAACAAAGGAAGCAAAATATTTTTTTAATTAACAACAACAATAACAACAACAAAAAAGACCCTCACTATTTAATGTTTGCTGAAAATCAAATTTTAATTAAACTAGTATAGTATTTTGCCCTCTTGTCTAAGTCTATTTCAAATTATGAAATGCCAAGGTGTGAAAACAACCTAAATGTCCATCAGTGAATGAATGGATAAAGACAGTGTGGTATATACACACAATGGAATATTGTTCAGCCATAAAAAAGAAGGAAATTTTACAATATGTGACAATGTGGATGAACCTTAAGGACATTATGCTAAGTGAAATAAGCCCATCACAGAAGGGCAATTCATGATTCCACTTACAAGGTATTTATAATAGTCACACTCATAGAAGCAGAGAGGAGAACAGTGGCTACCAGAGGCTGAAGGGAGGGGCATAAGGGGAGTTGTTATCCAATTGGTATAAAGTTTCAGTTCTGTAAGATGAATTAGTTCTAGAGATCTGCTATGTAGCATAGTGCCTACTGTCAACAATACACAATATTGTACACTTAAAAGTTTGTTAGGAGGACAGATCTCATGTTCTTACCACAGTAAAATGAAATTAAAAAAAATTAAATATGAAACAGCTTTGCAAACATTACAATTGTGCTGTCTCAGCACTTGGGACATGTGTCTCTGGGGATGAAAATAGTGTTGTTGTCCATACTCCCAGCAATCAAGATGACTAGATATTGTCCTAATTACAATGGTAATGACACTTAAGTTTCTGCCTATTAACTTGGAGAACCTCTATTGTATTTTAATTTTAGGGTAGCTATTTTTTTCCTAAAAATTCCAGAATTAGTACAGAAATAATACTGTGGTTTGAATGTATTCCCCAGAATTCATGTGTTGGAAACTTAATCTCCAATGCAACTGTGTTGATGGGTGAAGTTTAATGGGAGGTATTTAGGTCACGAGGGCTCTGTCTTCTTATATAGATTAATATCATTAAAAAAAGGGCTCTCTGGAATGGCTTTTTGTCATGTGATGATGCAGCAAGAAGGCCCTCACAAGATGCCGGCATCTTGATCTTGGACTTCCCAGCATCCAGAACTGTGAGCCAATAAACGTCTTTTCATTATAAATTACCCAGTTTCAGGTATTCTGTTACAGCAGCAAAAATGGACTAAGACAAATAGGTACTATGGAAAAATATTAGGCCCAATGTACTCTTTGACAATCATATACAAAAAGATTAACATGTACATTAAGTAGCACTCAGACTTTTTTTAATCATAACCAATGTGCTCTTAATTCTTCTATATATACTCAATGAATTCAGTCTTAAAAACTCCTACTCAAAACAAAATATCTCAGATAACACGTTGGCACAGATTTTAGAGATTAGTGTAAACCTTATCAATTCCTTCTAAACCAGAGTTTCTCATTTTGCCACACTATTGACATTTTGAGCCACTGATTCTGTGTTACAGGGCACTGTCCTGTGCACAGTAGGATGTTTAGCAGCTTCCCTGGCCTTTACCCACTTGATGCCAAAAGCATTCTCCACCAGCGTAACAGCCAAAAATATCTGCAGATATTTCAGAGTTTCCCCAGGGGGCCAGAATCACCCGGGGTTGAGAATTACTGCTCTAAACCTTCCCCAAGCATTTTCCTACAAAATCTGCTCTGTCATATCTAGTGATAGGAAAATTGCTATTAAGTGAGGGTCCCAATTAAAGATTTATACCTTTGAGCTGCAGTTAAATCAAAATGATTGACATGTCATTTAGATCACTGCCCTTTTTTATTCACCCTCTATTTCACCTAAAAACAAATCACCCTTCTTTCAAGACTCAGATGAAAGGGAAAATCTTCACAGAACCCTTCTGGACCTCTCCTCACATGTAAAAGTGACTCTTTCCTGATTTTCTCCCCTGAAT
>NW_007737197.1:0-913 GCF_000696425.1 Galeopterus variegatus | reverse complement strand
AACCCTTCTGGACCTCTCCTCACATGTAAAAGTGACTCTTTCCTGATTTTCTCCCCTGAATCCCCTTGTCCCTCTTATCCCTCCTCCCTTCCTTCCTTGCTCCCCTTTTGCCTTTTTTTCTTCCTATTATTTCCTAAAAAAAAAATATTTAACAAACCCCTTCTACGTGTCAGGAACTCTTTTAAGTTCTATAGTTAAAATGCTAAACAAAATAGACAAAAAAAATAAATCCTTTCATCATGGAGATTATATTCTATAATGAAAATGGAGAATGACAATTATTAAGATAGTGATAAACTCTAAAAAAATGAAATAGAAAGTGAGATGATTGAAATTTTTTCAGGAATCATGAAGTGCTTACTGAGCAGGTGCCATTTGGGCAGAGATGGGAAAGAGGTAAGGGGTGAGTCACACGGTGACCTGATGGAAAAGCAAGTCAGGTTGCAGGAACAGCAGATGGTACCAGAAGACCTCTGCATTCTTCATGCATCCTTCTCACCTGTTAGTACCTGAGGAGAGGCAAAGCTGTTGGTTTTGGTAATTCACACAGTGCTTGGCATATACTCAGCACTTAATGTATTTTTTTCAATGCAAAAAGACTTTGAGGTTTTTAAGATGGCGACGGGTCTGGAGCGGCCGTGCCAGGAGACAGCGNCCTTATCAATTCCTTCTAAACCAGAGTTTCTCATTTTGCCACACTATTGACATTTTGAGCCCCTGACTCTGTGTTACAGGGCACTGTCCTGTGCACAGTAGGATGTTTAGCAGCTTCCCTGGCCTTTACCCACTTGATGCCAAAAGCATTTTCCACCAGCGTAACAGCCAAAAATATCTGCAGATATTTCAGAGTTTCCCAGGGGGCCAGAATCACCCGGGGTTGAGAATTACTGCTCTAAACCTTCCCCAAGCATTT
>NW_007737196.1:54210-55786 GCF_000696425.1 Galeopterus variegatus | reverse complement strand
CAGATTCAATCCAAAAAGATCCTCTGTAAGACACATTACAGTCAAACTGGCAAAGCTCAAAGACAAAGAGAGCTTTCTAAAAGCAGCAAGAGAAAAGTGTCAAGTCACCTATAAGGGAGCCCCCATCAGACTAACAGCAGACTTCTCAACTGAAACTCTATAGGCCAGGAGAAAATGGGATGATTTATTCAAAATACTGAAAGTAAAAAAACCCCTGCCAGCCAAGAATACTATACCCAGGAAGGCTGTCCTTCAGAAATGAGGGAGAAATAGTAGATTTCCAAGACAAACAAAAACTGTGGGAGGTCACCACCACAAGACCAGCCCTGCAAGAAATCCTCAAGGGAGTCCTGAATCTGGAATCTGAAAAGTGATAACCATTTCCATGAATACACAAGACAGAACAAAATCCACTGGTAAAACAAAAATGCAAATGAGAAAGGGAAAGAAACTAAATCTTACCACCTCAAGAAACCACAAACATTGAAGACAAGTAACAAATGGGGAAGAAAGGAACAAAAGATATTTGAAATGTCTAAACAAAAAAATGATACAATGCCAGGAGTAAGACAATACCTTTTAATAACAACCCTAAATATAAATGGTTTAAACTCTGATAGAGTTTGGATCTGTTGTCCCCCCAAAACTCATGTGGAAATTTGATCTCCAATGTGGCAGTGTTGGGAGCCATTTGGGTCATGGGGGCAGATCCCTCATGAATGGATTAAGGCTCTCCCTGGGGGATAGGGGTAGTGAGTGAGTTCTCACTTCATTAGTTCCCATGAGAGCTAGTTATTTAAAGGTATCTGGCACCTCCCCTCTCTCTTGCTTCCTCTCTGCATGTGATCTACTTGTACCTGCCACCTGCCTGATGCTTTCTGCCATGAGTAGAAGCAGCCTGGGGCCCACATCAGATACAGCTGTCCCAGAATTGTAAGCCAAATAATCCTCTGTTCTTTATAAATTGTCCAGCCTCAGGTATTCTGTCATAGCAACACGAAAAGGGACTAATAAAACTCTCTACTGAAAAGACACAGACTGACTGCTTGGATTAAAAAGCTAGACCCAGGTATACACTGTCTTCAATAGACCTACCTCACCTGTAGAGATTCACACAGACTGAAAGTGAAGGGATGGAAAAAGATATACCATGCAAACGGAAAGCAAAAACGAGCAGGAGTAACTATTCTTATATCGGACAAAGTAGACTTTAAACCAAAAAGCATAAAAAGAGACAAAAAAGCCACTATGTAATGATAAAAGGATATATCCAGCTAGAAGACATAACAGTCAGAAATATATATGCACCTAGTACTGGAGCACCCAGATATATAAAGCAAACAGTCTTAAACTTAAAGAAAGAAGTAGGCCCTAATATGTTAATAGGGGGTGATCTGAACACCCCTTTCTCAGTATGGGACAGATCTTCCAGGCAACAAATCAACAAAGAGACACAAAATTTAATCTACACCTTAGACCAACTGGACCTGGCAGATATATACAGAACATTTCACCCAGCAACTAAAGAATAGACTTTCTTCTCATCAGCTCATGGAACATTCTCCAGGATAGACCA
>NW_007737196.1:50990-53325 GCF_000696425.1 Galeopterus variegatus | reverse complement strand
ACACAAAATTTAATCTACACCTTAGACCAACTGGACCTGGCAGATATATACAGAACATTTCACCCAGCAACTAAAGAATAGACTTTCTTCTCATCAGCTCATGGAACATTCTCCAGGATAGACCACATACTAGGTCACAAATCTAGTCTCAGCAAATTTAAAAAAATTGAAATCATTCCAAGTATCTTTTCAGACCACAATGGACTAAAACTGGAAATTAATAATAAGCAAAACTCTGGAAAATATACAAATACATGGGAACTAAACAATAGGCTCCAGAATGACCTATGGGTCCAAGAAGAAATTAAAGAGAAAATAAAAAATATTTCTTGAAACTAATGAAAATAAAGATACATTATACCAAAACCTGTGGGATACTGCAGAAGCAGTACTAAGAGGCAAATTTATTACAATAAATTCTTACATCAAAAGAATAGAAAGACTTCAAATAAATGACCTAACTCTGTGCCTCAAAGAACTTGAAAAACAACAACAATCCAAGCCTAAAGGTAGTAGATAGAAAGAAATAAAGATCAGAGCAGAATGAAATAAAATAGAGACCCAAAAAACAATAGAAAAGATCAATAAAACAAAAAGTTTTTTTTTTTGAGAAGATAAATAAAATAGACAAACCATTAGCTAGATTAACAACAAAAAAGAGAGGACCCAAATAACAAAAATGAGAAATGAAAAGGGAGAAATTACAACTGATACCAGAGAAATATGAAGAATCATTAGAGACTTTTATAACCAATTGTATGACAACAAATATGAAAATCTGGATGATATGGTATATTAGTCCATTTGTGTTTCTATAACAGAAATACCTGAGACTGGGTAATTTATAGAGAAAAAAGGTTTATTTGGCTTATGATTCTGGGACAACTGCATCTGGCAAGGGCCTCAGACTGCTTCTACTCATGGTGGAAAGTGGCAGGCAGCTGGTGGGTACAAGCAGATCACATGGCGAGAGGCAGCAAGAGAGAGGAAGCAAGAGAGAGGAAGGAAGAGAGAGCAGAGAGGAGGTGCCAGGGTCTTTTTCAACATTCAGCTCTCGTGGGAAGTAATAGAGCGAGAACTCACTCATTAACCCCCCACCCCCCAGGGAGAGCCTTAATCTATTCATGAGGGATCGGCCCCCTTGACTCAATCAGGTTCCAATACTGTCACATTGGGGATCAAATTTCCACATGAGTTTTGGAGGGGACAACACATCCAAACTCCATCATACAGATAAGTTTCTAGACATACAAACTACCCAGACTGAACCAAGAAGAGACAGAAAACCTGAACAGACCGATAAGAAGCAACGAGATTGAAGTGGTAATCAGCAATCTTCCAACAAAGAAAAGCCCAGGTCTGGATGGCTTTACAGCTGAATTCTATCAAACTTTTGAAGAGGAGTTAATACCAATTCTCCTCAAACTATTCCAAAAAATTGAAACAGAAGCTACTCTCCCAAACTCATTCTATGAGGACAACATAACTCTGACATCAAAACCACATAAAGACACAACAAAAAAAGAAAATTACAGGCCAATATCCTTGATGAACATAGATGCAAAAAATCCTCAACAAAATATTAGCAATCAGAACACAGCAATACATCAAAAAAATTATACACCATGATCAAGTGGGATTCATTCCAGGGATGCAAGTTTGGTTCAACATACAAAAGTCAAAAAATGTGATACCTCACATCAGCAAACTCAAGGACAAAGACCATATGATTATCTCAATAGATGCTGAAAAAGCACTTGACAAAATCAACATCCCCTTATGATAAAGACTCTCAGCAAATTAGTATAGAAGGAAAGTATCTCAACACAATAAAAGCCATTTATGACAAGTCCACTGCCAGTATCATTCTGAATGGGGAAAAACTGAAGGCCTTTCCCTTAAGAACAGGAACAAGACAAGGATGTCCACTCTCACCACTTCTATTTAACATAATACTGGAGTACCAACCAGTGCAATCAGACAAGAGAAAGAAATAAAGGGAATCCGGATTGGAGAAGATGAAGTCAGACTGTCTCTATTTGTAGATGACATGATACTATATATAGAAAAACCTAAAGACTCTATCAAAAAGCTCCTAGAGCTGGTTAATAACTTCAGTAACGTTGCAGGATACAAAATAAATGACCAAAAATCAGTTGCATTTATATACTCATACAATGAATTAACAGAAAGAAAAACAAAGAAAGTAAGCCCTTTTATAATTGTAACACACAAAAAATAAAATACCTAGGGATCAATTTAACCAACGAGGTTAAAGATCTCTACAATGAGAACTACAAACCACTTCTGAAAGAAATTAAGGAAGACACAAAAA
>NW_007737196.1:44094-50625 GCF_000696425.1 Galeopterus variegatus | reverse complement strand
AAAAAAAAAAAAAAAAAAAAAAAAGAATAAAGCTGGAGGCATAACTCTACCTGACTTTAAGTGATATTATAAAGCTATTGTAATCAAAACAGCATGGTACTGGCATAAAAATAGATACTCAAACCAGTGGAGTAGAGTTGAGACAACAGAAATCACCCCTCAGGCTTACAGCCATTTGATATTGGACAAAGGCAACAAAAATCTACACTGGGGAAAAGACTGCCCCTTCAACAAGTGGTGCTGGCAAAATTGGATATCTATATGCAGAAGAATGAAACTAGATATGCACCTCCCACCATATACTAAAATCAACTCAAAATAGATTAAAGTCTTAAGTATAAGACCTGAAACTGTAAAAGTACTAAGGAAAAATATAGGTGAAACACTTCAGGAACTAAGTCTGGGCACAGACTTTATGAACATGAGCGCAAAAGCACAAGCAGCAAAAGAAAAAAATGAACAAATGGGACTATATCAAACTAAATATCTTCTGCACAGCAAAGGAAACAATCAACAAAGTGAAATGACAACCTACAGAGTGGGAGAAAATTTTTGCTAACTATGCCTCTGACAAGGGATTAATATCCATAATATACAAGGAGCTCTAAAAAAACAAATGACCCAATTAAAAAATGGGCAAAAGAGCTGAATAGATATTTTTCAGAGGAAGACATACAAATGGCCAACGCATACATGAAAAAATGCTCAACATTACTAGTCATCAGGGAAATGCAAATTAAAACTGCACTGAGATTCCACCTCACCCCTGTTAGACTGGCTATAATAAAAGATGGTGAATAACAAATGCAGGCAAGGGTGTGGAGAGAAGGGAACACTCCTGCACTGTTGGTGGGACTCTAAATTAGTACAATCACTATGGAAAACAGTATGGAGGTTTAACAACTACAGATAGATCTTCCATACTATCCAGCAATCCCATTTCTGGGTATATACCCAGAGGAATGGAAATTATCATGTTGAAGGGATACCTGCACTCCCATGTTCATCTCAGCTCTGCTTACAATAGCCAAGACATGGAACCAGCCTAAATGTTCATTGATGGATGATTGGATAAGGAAACTGTGGTATATAAACACCATAGAATACTACTCTGCCATAAAAAAATAGTGAAATCCTCCCATTTGCAACAACATGGATGAGTCTCTAGAAACTTATGTTAAGTGAAATAAGCAAAGCACAGAGGGATAAATATCACATGTACTCACTCATAAGTGGAGCTAAGAGAGAAAGAAGGAAGGAAAGAAAGACCACAGTGGTGCATTGGACTTACAGAGGGGGAGAAAATACCTTGGGATAGAAAGTTGAGGGGGAGACAGGGGGAGGTGGAGGGAGGTTGGGGATAATTGGGTGGGGAACACAGGGTACAAATGCAATTTATGGTAATGGGCATGCTGCCAGTATGAATCTGGCTTTCACATGTTGGGCACGAGGGGTGACAATCAGCTCTGTATCTCATGAATATTCATAACCAATAAATATATGCAAATAAATAAATAAAGCTGGAGTCACAGCACTACCTGACTTCAAATTATACTACAAAACAAAAGTAGCCAAAACAGCATGGTACTGGCATAAAGATGGATACTTGGGCCAATGGGACAGAATAGAGAACCCAGAAATCAACCCACATACTAACAGCTTGTCAACTGATCTTTGACAAAGGTACCAAGAATATGCACTGGGGAAAAGACTGCCTCTTCAATAAATGGTGCTGGGAAAACCATACATACATATGTAGAAGAACAAAACTAGACCTGTACCTCTTGCCATATGCCAAAATCTACTCAATATGGGTTAAAGACTTAAGTATAAGACATGAAAGTATAAAACTACTAAAAGAAAACATAGAGGAAACACTTCAGTAACTAGGACCAGGCAAAGACTTTATGAATAAGATGAAGCACAGGCAACAAAAGAAAAAGTAAACAAGTGGGAGTCTGTCAGACTAAAGAGCTTCTGCACAGGAAAGGAAACAATCATCAGAGTGAAAAGACAACCTCCAGAACGGGAGATAATATTTACATACTATACATCTGACAGGGGATTAACATACAGAATATACAAGGAACTCAAACAACTTCACAGTAACAAAACAAACAATCCAATTAAAATAGGGGCAACAGAGCTAAATAGATATTTTTCAAAGGAAGACCTACAAAAGGCTAACAGATAAATGAAAAAATGCTCAACATCACTGATCACCAGGGAAATGCAAATCAAAACCACACTGACATATCATCTTACCCCAGTTAGACTGGCTATTATCAAAAACATTGAGAATAACAAATGCTGGTGAGGATGTGGAGAAAGGGGAACACTCCTACACTGTTGTTGGGACTATGAATTAGTGCAGCCATTATGGAAAACAGTATGGAGATTCCTCAAACAACTACAGATAGAACTGCTGTATGATCCAGCAATCCCACTGCTGGGTATAGACCCAAAGGAATGGAAATCATCATGTCAAAGGGATACCTGCACTCCCATGCTTACTGCGGTTCTATTTACAGTGGGCAAGACATGGAACCAACCTAAATGTCCATCAGTGGATGACTGGATAAGGAAAATGTGGTGTATATACACAATGGAATACTACTCTGGCATAAAAAAGAATGAAATTCTGCCATTTGCAGCAACATAGATGAGCTTGGAGAAAATTATGGTAGATGAAATGAGCCAGGCACAGAAATAGAAATACCATATGTCCTCACTTGTAAGTGGGAGCTGGGAGGTGAAAGGCAACAATAATATGCTGAACTTTCAGAAGAAGAGAATGGACGTATAGTTTCTAGAGGTGGGAGAGGAAGGGGGGTTAGGGAGAAATTGGGTAAGGGACACAAAGAATAATTATGATTTGTAATAATGAACATGCTAATAATATTAATTTGATCATCACATATTGTACACAAATACTGATAGTCAACACTGTACTCCCAAAATATGTATAATCAATTATGTTTCAATTTAAAAAAAAAGATCCCTAACTTAATTGCATCTTTGCCACATATGGTAATATTCACTCTTTCACCATATAAAGTAATTTTCACATGTTCTAGGGATTAGGACATGGATATAGCTTTTCAGGGGCCACCTTTTGGCCCAGTACAGAGAGGAAGTATTTAATATTGTTGAGCGCTACAAACATGGAGTTAGAGGAGGCTGGGGTGGGGGCACAACTGATTGAACATGGCTTTGTTTCAAGTGTACATTTTGCCGTAGTGCTTTCTAATCTCACATAAGAATTAATTTTCAGGAAATAATCACGGCAATAGATTTGGTAAGGACAATAGTCGGGTGGGAAAAAAAGTCCTGGGGCTTTATTGAAGATTCTGACATCCTTGCCATCTTTTAAACCATTCTCTGCATCAGTATGTATTCCCAAATTGTAAAATTCATTAATTTGACCAGTGTTTATTGAGCATCTTTATAACAGCTCAACCAGTTACGTGTCTAAGCAACTGTATTTATTTATGACTGGTTAAAAACAGGTTTCATTGTTTCCGTTTTGTTCTTAGTTGTAACAGCTTGGACTTTTTTCATTATCTAGTAAAGATCACAACTTGTCAAAAATCAGGCTCAAGAAGATCCTATTTGTTCTTCTGCAAACTTTACCTCCCAAGTCACCCCAATTTTTTCTTTGAAAAGAGCATTTAGTCATAGATCTATGACTTAGCTAGTCATATGGCTTATATTTAAAAGTATTATTTTCTGAGAAAACATTCTGTGTCTTTGTTTCTGCTTCAACCCTCCAGACTTTTAGAGGAAGAGGAGCATGTTCAGTTGGTATTTAGTTTTAAAAATAATACTCATTGCACTGTATTGACTTCAAAAATATTTTAAAGCTCTTTAATATATATATTGACCCACAGATCCTCAAACCACACCAGAAAAGTCCAGGTGGTTATTATCATCCCATTTTACTGGTGAGAAGACTGAGCCCCAGAGGCCCCAGGCTGGGGATCTTCCTTGTTAGTGGCAGAGCTGGGACTGGAATTTAGGCTCCTAAATCCTAGGCCAGCAACACAGGTGGCATGGGGCCTCCACCAGGTCACCTCAATCTGGGTAAGATTCTGAGGGTTTGTAAATGCTAGGAGGCCTCACTGTTGGCTGTTTCCAGGGTAGACAAAGAGCAGAGAAATCTTCCTGAACATTGATTTTTAAAAAATAACAGATTTTTCTATTCAGTTCCAACACTGACAAGATCTTTCCTCTCTGGACCTATGCTAATTGATGACATGTGGCCACCCCTCCCCACCTCTCCCTGTTTCTTCTTCCAGCGTCCCCTTGGGTGTGCGTGTGAGGGAAGATGCATGAGTTATTGGACCGATGTCCTCTGGGGGCTGGTGAGAAGTCCAGGCTCTTGCAGGGCACGACTCACCCAGCACAGGTCAATCTGGGGTGAATTATTATCTCTGCGTTGACTTGTTAGTGGAAATCTATATCTTGCCTAGTTCTGCTCTGTACAATCCTTGTTGTCTTCCCTTGTGAATACTGATTGCGTTTAAACAGGCTTTCTGCCCCAGGCCTGGTCAAGGCACCAATTAGATGTTGACTGTAATGCTGCTTGCATAAGACTGTGTATGACTATGACCTGTATGACATGTGGGACTGGTTCCAACATGTAGTCCTTCTTGGAAAGGAAAGATGCTTTATCATGAATAATTTATTGAAAACCCCTTTTTAACATAAAAACAAGAGCAGAGTGAGCTCACCGAGATGAAACAGCAATTCATCAGAACATCTTAAATCGTCATACCCCTGGTCCCATTCTGTCTCCTCTTATATGCCCAATTTTTGCTTAATGAAATAAACCTCTTGCTGGGGGGAGTGAGGTGGGGAGGTTTTCTCAGGCAATGTTCTAAATTCCCAACAGGAAAGATTGAGCCATATGATTTATTCTGATAAAACAAATGGGTGAACAGATATTTGGGGGTAGGAGGGCTTCACTTTTTTGGCATCTTTGTACTTACTCTGTGTTTGTGAACCTTAAAAAGCAAAATCCTGGGCCGGCCCGGTGGCGCACTGGATAGTGCGCCGCTTGGGAGCACAGCGGCGCTCCCGCCCGAGGGTTCGGATCCCACATGCAGACCGGTTCCCGCTCACTGGCTGAGCGCGGTGCGGGAACAACACCGAGGGTTGCGATCCCGTTGCCGGTCCCCGGTCCGGTATGGGGGCAACACTGAGGGTTGCGATCCGTTGCCGGACACGGAAAAAGACAAAAAAAAAAAAAAAAAAAAAAAGCAAAATCCTTCAAAAAATACATTAAAAAAATAGCCAAATATATTTTTAAAACTTTGCTTCCTGCTATTTTTTAATTTAGAAAGATTAAAGATTAAGAAAACACAGAGAATGATTTAATTAATACTTACCACCCATAATGAACAAATACAGGCCTTATCGTAATGATTTTAGATATTTAAAAAACAAAACAAAAGGTGAATTTGAAGTGTCCCTCCCTAATATCATTGCCCTCCAGGAGTAAACATTGTCATAGTCTGAAGGGTGTCCTCTCACTTCAGGCTGGCATACAAAGTATATAAATTGCTTTGTATGTTTTTAAATTTACATAGATATTATTATAATGAGCATACTATATATACATATATTAGTATATGCAACTCTTTTTCACTCGTGGTTTGGTTTTCATTAGCTATCCATATTGATATATGTCAGTTTAGTTAATTTGTTTTAACAGTTTTATGTATGGATAAACCAAAATTTATTAAAACATTCATTTTTGATAAAAATTTAAGTTCTTTCTAATTTATTGCTCTTATTAACAAGGCTGTTAAAAATCTTTATGTATGTTTCTTGAGTGCCCACAAAAAAAGTTCTTTAGTGTAAGCCTAAGTAATTAGTAGGTTCAAGCTTTACCCGGCATTGTCAAACTGCTCTCCCAAAAGGTTGTTTTATATTGCAGCTCCCCCAGAAAGGTTTAGTCTCTTTCCACTTAAAATTTCATCACATTCTCACCAACATTTGATACTGTGAAATTTTATCTCATTGTTTTAATTTGCACTGTCCCCATCACCAGTGAGAATGGGAATGAGTACTGCTTCATATGTTTTTTGTTCATTCATGGTTATCACTCCTTGGTGAATTGCATTTTCTTATCCTTTTGCCCTGGTTTGTATTTGCTTTGTTTATCTTTTCCTTAATAATTTGTAGAAACTCTGGATACTAATTTTTGTTGGTTATATGGACTGCAAACATGTTCTCCAAATCTGTTGCCTTTAATTTTGTCCAAAGTATTATTCAAAAAATTTAAATTTTGGACAGAGCCCGTGGTGCACTTGGGAGGGTGTGGTGCTGGGAGTGCGGCAGTGCTCCCGCCGCGGGTTCGGATCCTATATAGGGATGACCGGTGCACTCACAGCACTCACTGGCTGAGCGCGGTGTGGCCGGTCTCAAAAAGGACAAAAAAAAAAAAAAAAAAAAAAATTTAAATTTTAATTTATTAAACCTGGGGGTTTTTTTTTTTTAAAAAAATTTTGTAAAAATTTTTCTCTA
>NW_007737196.1:31873-43685 GCF_000696425.1 Galeopterus variegatus | reverse complement strand
AAAAAAAAAAAAAAAAAAAAAAATTTAAATTTTAATCTATTAAACCTGTGAGTTTTTTCTGTTTAAAAAAATTTTGTAGAAATACTTCTCTACTACAGGTCATAAAATTGTTTTCCAATATTTTCTTCTAATAATTTTATTTATTTATTTATTTATTTATTTTTTCCTTTTTGTCTTTTTTACTGACCAGTAACGGGATCGCAACCCTCGGTGTTGCGCCTGCACCGCTTCTAATAATTTTAAAGCTTATTTCTCATTTATGTCTTTAGTCTACCTAGAATTAATGAATGAATGAGTTAATTTTTGGCATGTTCTGAGCTGTTCTGAGCTGTTCTAGCTGCACACAGCCTCTTTCCCAGACTTCTCATTGTGGGCCAGAAATAATCCTCTTGTTTAAGACACTGTTGTTTGGCCTTTCTGTGATGTGTAGCCTAACACATTCCAACTGCTACTCTTATTCTCTTCCCATTCCTTCTAGAACTCCCCTTATATGTATCTTGGAGCTTATAATTATTACTATTTTTTGTTCTTTTCTATTTTTATTTTTCTTTGTTTCATTTTGGGAGATTGCCCCGGCTCTATCTTTCATTTTACTAATTCTCTCTTTAGCTAGCTCTAATCTTCTGTTTTGCCTATCTGTTGACTATTTTCCCCCAATTGCTATATATTTTTTTTACTTCCATACTTTCTATTAGCTTCTTTTTCAAATATGCTTTTTTTTGTTTCCATATGTCCCATTTATGGTTGATAGACTCTATTTCTTTCTACATGTAGGTATACTTCAAGTAAACTTATTTTAAAGCTCCACTCATATTGATTTATTATTTGTGGTTCCTTGGGTATGACTTCTTGTGTTTGCTAATGATCTCCCTAGAGTGTTAGAGTTCTTCAAGAGTTGTCTGAGCTGTGTCCTCAGCATGAACTATTTTTGTACTTGTGGCACATGTCCTGGTTTGCAGAGGCTTTTCTGTGGGAATTTTCATAGTTGCCTCTGTTGGGGTTACAAAGGAAATCTCAGGACCAAATTTTTACATTGTATGTCTAGGCTCAAGGTTTTTGCATCTTGTAGACAGTTTTAGAATTCTGGTCTCATAAGCTCAGGTAGTGCAGGTTGAGGGACTCTATTTCTAAAAGGTCATGGGCTTGGGTCAGTTGTAAAGTTTTTCTAATTCTTCTTAAAGGACAAGAAAGACATTTACTGGTTCCTGGCTCCTATTAAAGGGTTCAGTTCCAGCTCCTGTGCCACACATGGAGCCTGAGCCTCAACTCCATGAAAGCATTAAAACCTCTACCTGCAAGGCACATATCTGGCTTAGTTACTCCTGTGGCCACATAGTTTCAACTCCTACTCATTGCAATGTTTCTGTAACCTGAGGTTTCCAACTCTTGCTTTAGAGATTAGCTATTTATTTTGAATTTTGTAAAAATCATGTACATCATGCAGTATTTCTACATGTTTTGTATGGGTGTAGAGCCCCATGCATAAATGCAGCCTGCTATCTTGACCTGGAATATCTTCCATTTCTTTATCAGCAGCTTCCAAGTTATGCATGGGTTGTGTTCCAAACATTCGTTTATACGATAGCAGTTTTGAAGTCAGAATAAATTTTCCCACATAAAGAAAGTGGTATGGTAATTAGACAAATGGTAGCGCAAGCCTCACTGCTTAGGATGGGTGAGCTACAAGGTTTGGGCTTCATTAAGAGAAGTCCAGGTAGCTTCAGGGTGCATTCCCCACCATTCAAAATCTAGCTTTTAATTTTGCAGGTTCAGAAATGTAATTTATTGGCACACTGATTATGGAGTTATCTCTTGGAAAAGGACTCATTCAGATAGCAGAGTCTGATGTGTAAAACCAGAATGCCAGTTTTGAAATTCATGAGAACTATAAGTGTTGAGGGATTGGACACTTAAGACCTCCTTTAGCACATTCTCTCCCTATAGGCAACCTCTGTGGGAAGCCACGTAATAATCAGGAGGTAACCTACTGAGCACAGAATCTAAGCAAAGAGGTTTTTAATTATGCGATCTTGAAAGTTTAATGGCCTTAGGGTCTGATAGCTTGCTGAGTCCATGTCTGTAATAATGGGCTCTTTTTCTAGTGGGAACATTCAAAGCCCATTTGACAAGGCATCCTGTCCTCTGGACAGAGCTCGGGTAGTCACTGCCAACATCTATTTCTCAGATTCTCTCTTTTCTAAGCTTCCATGTCTGAACCAACCCTTTTTTTAGACTTGTTAATATCTTCAGACCAGTCTAGCTTGGGCTTGGGAGCCACTCTGCTTTCTTAATATGATTTTACAAAGCTCTTCTGATTCGCTCTGGATAATTTCACGGCTTAATTCTTGGTGTGTAATCTTATTTCTACCTTCTTGGTAGGAGAGAAGAAAATTCACTCACAGTTTACTGCAGCAATGCCTGTAATAACTGTTGTTTTTTCAACGTGTATTTGAAAAATATTAAATCTGTAGTAAAGTTGGAAAAATAGTTCAATAACCACTTATATACTATATCCATCTAATTCAACAATTAATATTATTTTGTTATTATTTACTTTATACTAATAAGTATATAAATATATCTTTTTGTTTGTTTTGTTGAACCATGAGATAGTAAATTGTAGATATTATGCAACTTAAGTATATATCAGCATACCTTTCCAGGGAGTGAGAACATTCTCTCACATAACCACAGCACCGTTATCACAATATCTTTTTGTTTGTTTTGTTGAACCATGAGATAGTAAATTGTAGATATTATGCAACTTAAATATATATCAGCATACCTTTCCAGGGAGTGAGAACATTCTCTCACATAACCACAGCACCGTTATCACAGCCAAGAAAAGAAACATTAGTTAATATTCCATATCTGAATTACCCCAATTATTCCAACAAGGTCTTTTCTACAAGCACTAGTATTAGTTATATTTTGGGGAGACAATCGCGTTCAGAGTTTGAGGTGTCAAGAGCATCTTAGCCTGCCCTCAGTGTAGGCTGAGATAGATATGATCTTCCTTTTCCACCTGTCTCACTTTCAGCTGTTGGCCTTTGTAAGGAGGATTGGGCATGAGGAAGTTATATCAAGATCCAGAAGGGAGAGCTAATTCCAGGTAGTTAGTGTCAGAATTGAATTAAGTTGTAGGACACCCAATTGGTGTCCACAGAGAACTGGCAAGTTGCTTGCTGTGGCAACTCACACATTTGGTGTAGAAATGTTCTGTGGGTGGAGGAAACAGTTTTCCTTTAGTGTCTGAAGACATCTATCTTTAAAGAACATAACAGAGGCTGCCTCACAGCTGTTCAGGGGAAACTCTGCACGTGCTTTGTCAAAGCTGAGGATATCGCAAGGTGCCCCTGGTCAGCACTTGTTTTCAGGGAGCCAGCCCAGTCTCTAAGGCAGCTGGAGAATGGTTCTCTTGCATACCTTTCCAGGGAGTGAGAACATTCTCTCACATAACCACAGCACCGTTATCACAGCCAAGAAAAGAAACATTAGTTAATATTCCATATCTGAATTACCCCAATTATTCCAACAAGGTCTTTTCTACAAGCACTAGTATTAGTTATATTTTGGGGAGACAATCGCGTTCAGAGTTTGAGGTGTCAAGAGCATCTTAGCCTGCCCTCAGTGTAGGCTGAGATAGATATGATCTTCCTTTTCCACCTGTCTCACTTTCAGCTGTTGGCCTTTGTAAGGAGGATTGGGCATGAGGAAGTTATATCAAGATCCAGAAGGGAGAGCTAATTCCAGGTAGTTAGTGTCAGAATTGAATTAAGTTGTAGGACACCCAATTGGTGTCCACAGAGAACTGGCAAGTTGCTTGCTGTGGCAACTCACACATTTGGTGTAGAAATGTTCTGTGGGTGGAGGAAACAGTTTTCCTTTAGTGTCTGAAGACATCTATCTTTAAAGAACATAACAGAGGCTGCCTCACAGCTGTTCAGGGGAAACTCTGCACGTGCTTTGTCAAAGCTGAGGATATCACAAGGTGCCCCTGGTCAGCACTTGTTTTCTGGGAGCCAGCCCAGTCTCTAAGGCAGCTGGAGAACGGTTCTCTTTGAGAGAGCTTCACTGTACTCTCTACACAGATTTAGGTCTGTTTTGTTCAAAGCCTGATACATAGGAAGGAACTCTCGGCAAGTCTGTGTTCACAGGGCACATGCAGCTCCTAGCCACCAAAGGGGCAGGACTGGACTCTGGCTTAGTGTTGAGCATGCCTGCACAGACCTCAATGATCTGGACTGAGGACTGAGACCAACTGTGTGTCAATATGACTTTATTAAATTGTTCCAGAAAATTCTCACTCAGAAAGAGAAGGCATGAACCAATAAATATCTTCTCTGCTTGGATCAGAAAATTTCTGAAGACCAATTTATTCAGGCAATTGTTTGCTCCTCTGGGCAAACAGATCAATGATCAAACAATTGTGTACTTATCTAGACTCCCTATGTCCTTTGATCCTAAACCATTACAACATAAATTTGCCCAGTGCCAATCAGATCACCATACACTGAAGGTGTAAGTCACATGAGCCTTAAGTCACATGAGCCCAGGCCCCTAAACCTTAGAAATAACTGCCTCCAACTCCTTCCTTCTGTGATGCTTCTGAGACTCTGGAAGGGTGATGCTCTTTCTGACTGCAATAGATGAATGAACGTGGTTTTGCTCCATCAGTGGGTAATTCTGATGATCTTTTAGGGGAGACTGCAGTCAGCAGTGTCAAACATTAGTTAATATTCCATATCTGAATTACCCCAATTATTCCAACAAGGTCTTTTCTACAAGCACTAGTATTAGTTATATTTTGGGGAGACAATCGCGTTCAGAGTTTGAGGTGTCAAGAGCATCTTAGCCTGCCCTCAGTGTAGGCTGAGATAGATATGATCTTCCTTTTCCACCTGTCTCACTTTCAGCTGTTGGCCTTTGTAAGGAGGATTGGGCATGAGGAAGTTATATCAAGATCCAGAAGGGAGAGCTAATTCCAGGTAGTTAGTGTCAGAATTGAATTAAGTTGTAGGACACCCAATTGGTGTCCACAGAGAACTGGCAAGTTGCTTGCTGTGGCAACTCACACATTTGGTGTAGAAATGTTCTGTGGGTGGAGGAAACAGTTTTCCTTTAGTGTCTGAAGACATCTATCTTTAAAGAACATAACAGAGGCTGCCTCACAGCTGTTCAGGGGAAACTCTGCACGTGCTTTGTCAAAGCTGAGGATATCACAAGGTGCCCCTGGTCAGCACTTGTTTTCTGGGAGCCAGCCCAGTCTCTAAGGCAGCTGGAGAACGGTTCTCTTTGAGAGAGCTTCACTGTACTCTCTACACAGATTTAGGTCTGTTTTGTTCAAAGCCTGATACATAGGAAGGAACTCTCGGCAAGTCTGTGTTCACAGGGCACATGCAGCTCCTAGCCACCAAAGGGGCAGGACTGGACTCTGGCTTAGTGTTGAGCATGCCTGCACAGACCTCAATGATCTGGACTGAGGACTGAGACCAACTGTGTGTCAATATGACTTTATTAAATTGTTCCAGAAAATTCTCACTCAGAAAGAGAAGGCATGAACCAATAAATATCTTCTCTGCTTGGATTAGAAAATTTCCGAAGACCAATTTATTCAGGCAATTGTTTGCTCCTCTGGGCAAACAGATCAATGATCAAACAATTGTGTACGTATCTAGACTCCCTATGTCCTTTGATCCTAAACCATTACAACATAAATTTGCCCAGTGCCAATCAGATCACCATACACTGAAGGTGTAAGTCACATGAGCCTTAAGTCACATGAGCCCAGGCCCCTAAACCTTAGAAATAACTGCCTCCAACTCCTTCCTTCTGTGATGCTTCTGAGACTCTGGAAGGGTGATGCTCTTTCTGACTGCAATAGATGAATGAACGTGGTTTTGCTCCATCAGTGGGTAATTCTGGTGATCTTTTAGGGGAGACTGCAGTCAGCAGTGTTGTTGCTGGAAGGCAGAGTGCTGTGTCTACTTTTGTCCTCCTGTTGTTTATTGATCAGTCGGTAGTTTTGGACTTAACAGGCAGCTGTTGTTGGGGACCCAGGCAATGCTGTGTTTGCTAACTGTCCTGTCCCTCTGGTTGCTTTGGACCATCTTTGGTGACTCACATTTTCTCTTATCCACAATACTTCCAGATGATTCTCAGCCCTCACTTTTCTAATCATCTCATCCACAGAGGCAGTATATTAAGCACTTGTTTATCATGGGCATAGCTATGACTCCTGGCTTGTGACAGGGCAGAGTGAAAACTACTGGGTGGGGGTCAGAGGTTCTATTTTTTTTTTAAGTTTACTTATTTATTATTTTTTTATATTCTATGATTTTGTTGCAGAGCAGATGGGGGGAAGGGAAGAGGGGAAAGGGGAAGAAAATAGGGTGGGAGAAGGAGGAAGGAGCAGGGGTGGGGTTGAGGCCTGTGGCACCCCCCTTTTTCCTGCATGGGAGACCAAGGGGCTTCTAGCAGTGGCTTAGTCATTGTTGGGCTGGGTGCAGGTGTCAGGGGGGTGTGGCTGAAGTTCTTGCCCCCCCACCACCCTGGCTTGGGAGCCCGGGATGCTTCCTGTGGCATCTCGGTGGTCATTGCTGAGATGGTTGTGGGTGTCAGGGGGCAAGGCTGAGGCCCCCAGCCCTCCCCCATCCCTGGCTTGGGAGCCTAGGGGGCTTCTGGTCCTTCTAGGTTTTATAGGTGTTCTTTGGTGATGTAAGACTTTTACTAATTAATATAAAACTTTGGTCTGTTTTTGTTTTTTTCTTTCAGTTCTGTGTGGGATCATTTGCTGTTCCCACCACTTAAACTCTGCACTGGAACTAATTTGTTGTCTTTTGCTTACTTCTAAAATGGGGTAACTTCCTGTGGGGACCGGCACTTGAGCCCTGTGGTTGAGCTAAATTGCTGCTTTGCTTCTGATTCCCTGGGAAAGGCCTTTCCTACAGCTCAGGTTTTAATGGTTGACTTTATAGGTACTTCCAGGATACGTGAGACCTGGTGCACCTGGGTTGTATAGAAACTCTGGTCTGGGCCTGAGACTTTTCAGCAAACTGCACCCCATGCAATTCTGTATTCCTGACCAGTCTCCTCTGAGTGTCCTTCACTGATTGGGGTGCAGTCAGTTGTCCTTGCTGTGCCTCAGTGTTCTCCTAGTGGGCCTGTCTCCCCTGCTATCTGTGTTCTAAATGCTTCCCATGGGATGGGCTGTGTGCCAGTCCCTTGTGATGACTCACCAGCCTCTGAGTGGCTCCTTTTTTTCAGTTGTTTTGGCTCCTTGCTCCTGTGTGGGTCCACGGGAACTCTGTTAGTAGTTTTGCTGGCCTGGGGGCCACCAAGGCCCTCTTCTTCCTGTTGCCTCCAAGCAACTTCACAGGAAGGGCACAGCTACAGCTTATNGTCCCTTGTGATGACTCACCAGCCTCTGAGTGGCTCCTTTTTTTCAGTTGTTTTGGCTCCTTGCTCCTGTGTGGGTCCACGGGAACTCTGTTAGTAGTTTTGCTGGCCTGGGGGCCACCAAGGCCCTCTTCTTCCTGTTGCCTCCAAGCAACTTCACAGGAAGGGCACAGCTACAGCTTATGCCAGCTCCTGCTCCGTGAGCTCACCAGGGCCAGCCTTGAGGCAGCCAGAGCTTGAAATGGTTGGAGTGATCCTTTCTCTCATTGTGGCTTCTCCTGCCTTCATGCACTCTGTAGGTCTGTCCTCCTCTTCCCCTGAACTCTAGCAGCCCCAGCTTGGCTGTTGTTGCTTTTTTAATAGTTGTACATTGGTTGATTTGTGGGGCAGAGTGATGCTGGAGACAATCTATTCTGCCATCTTGACCGGAAGCCTCGGAGTCAAAGGTTCTAAAGCATTGAAATCATGAGGATCTGGACTTGGGCAACTTGGGGGGAGAGTCTGAGAACTGGGATAAAGGAGAGTGGGATAAGGGGATAAACAGTGGGCAGGCTGGAACAATCCTGATGCTTTTTGACTCTCAGTAAAGATAACTTGGAAAGGAAGTAGACTAAGCCTGCAGCAGCCTCCTGTTGCTGTCTGCACTCAGAACACCTGGATTTTGAGAATCGAACTGATGTAGCACTGTGGTGTGACTGTCCGGCCAGGGCCTTAGGGTCAGACCACTCTCATATGAATGGAGGTTGAGGCTCCTTTGAAGGGAGTAGATGGTCCCATCTTTAGTCATCCTGGGTGGGAGGAGATCAACTCTGGGGCAGGAGGTGAAGAATCAGAAGGCAGACCCTAGCTTTGAGGGAGAAAGTGTCTTTCTCTGGGAATAGACGTGAGCTCGGCCTGAAGTCTGGGGCATGGGGACTCTGGATGCATTTTTGGGGACTGCCCTGGTCACATGACAGTAAGCTGGGGGAAGTCAGGATGGTTCTGGAGACTCGCAGTAAGCTGCTATCTGTCTTGTTTTCCCTTTGTATTATTCCCAAACCTTCCCTGATATCTCATTAAGGCCTAGTCTCAGCTTCACTGTACAGAATTCTGCAAGATCCTCTCCCATATTGCTGGAGGAAGTGGCAAGATGGAGGGGCAATGTCCCCACTCCTGATAGCCATCTCCTCCCTGTGTCTTCACGGGGTCTTCCCTCTTTACACATCTGTGTCCTCATCTCCTCTTCCTTTAAGGACACCAGTCATATTGTATTAGGGCCCACCCTAATGACCTCATTTTAACTTAATTATCTCTTTAAAGATCCTGTCTCCAACTACAGTCATTCTGAAGTACTGAGGTTTAGGATTTCAACATATGAATTTTTGAGGGGGCGTAATTCAGCCCATAACAGCTAGCGATAAATAGTCTGATGGCAATAAATCTGGGAGGGATTGGAGGCTACTGGTAGTTGGTGGTCAGAAAAGACTTTACCAAAGACACTTTTATTTGAGAGCCTGGAATGAAAAGACAAAGGTAGATGAGGAATATTGGTGGACACTCTGGGGTAGAGCAGGTCCCTAAGGCCAGAATGGCTGGTGACATTGGGTGTGCTGAGGACAATTGCAGTTTGGTGAACTGAGTCCCATGATATAAATGCTTTTATTTTCAAATAGGACTAGTTATTGTCAATTACCAGTAATTGGTAGCATGAATAATTTAACAAACAGAGATTTGAAAAATATAACAATGTTTTAAAATAAAGCTTTATTTATTCATGCAAATAACTACATTGCCATGCCATGAAAATGAGAATTTTCAGTAAGAGTTTCTTAATTCTGGAAGGATCATGCAGGGAGAAAAAGAGAACTGTTTTATTTCTGCTTACTAAAGTACAATATACTAAATTGTTATGAGTAGTATCCCATGATGGAGCTGGCACAAGAGGCTTTGACAAAAAGAAGTAGAGAGTGGCTACACTTGCCCAGAGAGTAGGTTTCACAAGTCATTCAGGTCCCCTGGGGACTGCCCTGAGCCACACAGAAGAATTCATGCAACACTGACTTTATCTGCCCCTTTTCTGCATCGCACCCCAAGACTTACTTGCCAGATAGGCTCAGTGACAGACCTGGTCCTTGCTGGACTTTCCTAAGCACCCAGCTAGAGAAGCGCTCTCCCTGCTTCCTCTGAACTCCTAAAAGTCTCACTGTCTTTATTGCCATGTGACGATTAATGTCCCCCTGCTCAGCATGTCTCTTGCATTATGATTGTTCTACATTTTTATCTTTTCAATTATTAACTCTTCTGGAGTTAGAGTTTAGTTCCTGACAACAAGGAAATGTGTTGAGAAATGCGTCATTAGGCAGTTTCATTGTTGTGTGATTGTAGGGCGCACTTACACAAACCTAGATGGTACAGCCTACTGCACACCTAGGCTATCTGGTGTAGCTCCTAGGCTACCAACCTCTACAGCATGTTACTGTACTGAATACTCTGGGCAACTGTAATACGATGGTAAATACTTGTGTATCTAGGCACATCTAAACATTGAAAAGGCATAGTTACAATACAGGATCATAATCTATGGGATGACCACTGTATATGCAGTCTGTAGATGACTGAAACATTGTTATGCAGTGCATGGCTGTATTTTCTCATGACTTTCATGTGTTTTCATGTGGGTCAGCTGCATATGCCTTCTGTGTGGCCACTCCATGTGGAAGCTTCTAGTAAGCATGTGATCTAGAGAGGATGTAAGTACACAGTCAGGTGAACTTGGAAGCTTCTATACCTACCTACATAGTCATTTGGATAAAGATAGGGCTACAGAGATATAAAGATACAGATGGGTCATAGTTGTCTACTCTGGGCTGGGCACTGTGCCAAGTATTTGCATAAGTCGTCAGCAAACTTAGGTCTGTTTGTCAAATCTGTTTTGGTAAATAAAGTTTTATTGGAACATAGCCATGCCCATTCATTTACATATCTTTTATGGCAGCTTTAGCACTACAGTGGCAGAATTGAGGAGTTGAGACTGTATGGCTCACACACAAAGCCTGAAATATTGACTACCTGACTCTCTATAGAAACATTTGCTGATGTCTTGTTTATAGAACTAAGCTTTCTGCATTCTCTCAACAGCCCTATGAAGTGATAATGTCAGGATATCTACTTTACAGATTGAGGATCAGAAGCTCAGAGATGTGTGTGACTTGCCCAATGTCACATGACCAGGCCATCTGACTCTAGAATCAGCTTTCACTGGTGACCTGTAAGTGGCCCGTAAGATAGCCTGGAGCCTGAAAAATGCTGCTGAGAGTTGCCAGAAGACAGAGACATTTAGCTGTGGACTCGCTGTGAGGTCGTGGGGCTTGGGGTTGTTGGGCAGGCTGCATCTGTTGTCCTGGTCCTTAGCTGTGGACCTCCACTGTGGTTGGCCCCGGTCCTGGTCCTTGCCTGAACACCTACAGCCCTATGGCCAGTCCCTTTTCAGCATAGTGGGCCTCCTTCCTGACAGGTTGTTAACACTTTGAGCATTGACCCTGTGAGTGTTAACCTGGAAGGGAGTGGGTGAGGGGTAAACTCAGGGAGCTGGGGAGGAGATACATTCTCTTTCCCAAGGGATTTCTTACAGGAGTGAATGGTCAGGCTAGAAGGGAGCTTTCTGGCAGTGGTGGGAGTCCCCAACAGGACCCTCTGAGGCTTCCCTCCTGCACTGTATTCCTCCCCCTTTGGCCATAGGTGTCTTCAGGCAGTCAGAGGGCAGGACTCCATCCTGGCCATACAGGGGCAAATGCATGACTGGCCCAGGGACATCCCTGGGCAGGGAAAGCTGGCCTCTCCCAGGGCACTTGACATCTGGACATACCCACTGAACTGAAGGCCCAGACAACTCTGGACATACCATCCTCCTGGGGGCCACCCACCCCCTCACCATCTTCCCTGTAGCACTGCCTACTACTCCCAAAAGTCCCCATCGAGCCATATAGGCCAACTGTGCATACTTCCCCAAGGTTCCCTTGGGTGTGATTTTTATGCGACCCCTCGGGCAAGTGCCAGCATCTGTGATTGTGTATGAGCCATGCCGGCACAGACTGTTTGGAAGTACTGAGTGTGTTCTTAGTCTTCTAAACTAAAATCTTAGAATTTTCAAATGGTAGAAGATTAAGTAGGTGCCATCTCTTTTGAACTTGACACTTGAGGTACTAAAGTATTTATAAGAATTGATCAAAGAGACATGTTTTTAACAAAATCTGCTTCATTTTTCCAAAATTGGCATTTAGATGGGACAACATGTTTTTTTCCCCTTAAGAGCTCTATTATTACTCTCATTAGATGTTTCAGCTAAGAAGAAGGAGAGTGCATTTACAAAGGAATAAGTGTATAAGTAAATACAATTATTTAAAATTAAGATTTCTCTGATTAATGGTTAATTTCT
>NW_007737196.1:26540-31085 GCF_000696425.1 Galeopterus variegatus | reverse complement strand
ATTAATGGTTAATTTCTGTGGAACAAAGAAGGTTACATCAGGTATAGCTGGTTATAATGCTAATTTCCCCATGGTAGTGTAGTGGACTGAGAAAATGGCTACACATTTTTTCCATCCCTGCATCCATGCCCACATGGACTCTGTGATTTGCTTTGGCCAAATGAGATTCAAGCAGAGGCTTGAACAGTACTTGCACGTGAGATTGCCCTCTCTGGGGAACCTGTGACCACGACTATGTGAAAGAGCCTGGGCTAGCCTGTTGGATGATGAGAGGCACACGGTGCTCTTGGCCTTGTCACTCTAGCTGACAGCCAGCCAACTGTCTGACACAGGAGTGAGGCCATCATTGACTAGCTGAGTTTAGAGGCATGAGCGAGCTCCCCCAAGACCAGCAGAAGCACTTCTTCATGTCTTCTTGAAACAGATGTGGTGTGGGAGGTAGCGTGAGGCAAGAAGCACTCACGATGGGATGACTGAGCAGAAAGATGTGCAGGAACTCGGGCCTCTGAGGGCATCACGGAGCTGTGGCACCAGCCCTGGAAAGCCTACCTCTGGGCTTCTTGTATGAGAAAAAGAAAATACTATTTTGTTCACCCAGTGTAGGTTGGGTCTCTTACATGCAACCAATATTATTCCTAATTGAAAAGTTGGTTAATTGAAAATACAGTTTTCCTGAAGAAGCTTCTCTTAAGAGATCTTTCCTCCAACCCCCCACTAATTCTGGCAAAGAAAAGAAGACTGGGGGACCTGAGGACCTCAAAAGACAGAGAGGCTTTCTGGGTTGATAGATAAAATCAAATGGGCTTTCAGAATTGGGCAGGGAGCCAGTTATCATAAAGTGAGTTATTTAATGTTGTTAACCGAAACAAAAAAAGGCCAGAAGCTGCTAATGCAAAGCAGGTGTGACTCAGGAAGCAGGACTAAGAGAACCAGGAGTGAGAATTTGTGGGAAGCCACTTCGGGGAACACCTGGTACAGGTATATTATTGGTCAGGACAATCTGTACGAATGGCAGCGTGGAAAATGGGGCCCACCAGCCTAAGTGGCCAGGGGTTGGCTAGATTCCTCACACTGGCCTGTGCAGATGAAGCCTCTCTTCTCTAGTTGGAGAGTTCCTGGCCTGTGAAAGCTGTACTCAGCTGTCCCAGGACTGTCACCGAGAAAACACCGAGGTGGAACCCCCCCACCCCCCACTCAGTGTCAGCCTGGATTCCAAAATGCACGGTTCCCAAACACCTGAGCTTCTGGGCTTTGCTCCTGCTCCCGCCTCCCTCCCTGCCTTTGCTCTGCTGGGTCCCTCCCTTCTCATTTTGCTCCCTGAAATATAGTCTCATCTCACTGCCATGCCTTTGTGATTTACTGCGTGTGAGCATCACGGTGGCAAGTGAGACACTCTTCATTTTCATTCCTGACACACGAGGAGCCATAAAAGTAAGTCTCTGAAGTCAGACTCAAGGGCCTCTTGATTAAGAGTTAAATTGCAGATATGATTTATTCAGTTTGAGCTTGAGGAAACAAGGGACGTGGAAGATAATGTGACTGGCAAACTCACATCTCCACCTCCCTGGAGTGCACGTGCACCTGTGGAACCTGTGTGGAGGTGATGGAAGTCTGAGCTTGGGCATGGATTGAGAGGAGTAGAAGATGCCCGTGATCGGCTCACCTGGGGTTACCTTCAGGGAAATGTGAGTTGGGATGCTCTCCTGATGTCAGTTTTGATTGAGTGAAGTCAGTAGACTAAAGGGTGAGATCAAAGGTGTTGGGGGGAGCAACCTGGAAGGAATAGAAGTCCAGGTGCCAGAGTTCTGGTCTTGATTTTGCTAACTGAGGAGCTGTGGGTATCTTGTAGCAGGACATATCAATGGATTTCAGTCTTTTGGCCTAAAAAATAGGGTGGGACAAAATTACATGAAGATCCTCTTGACTGACTTACTAAAGAAAGAAAGGTGAGGAAGAAGAAGCAGTAAGTATAAAAATGTTTTTGATAAATTTTATCGTGAAGGGGAGCTGAGAATAGGCCTAGGGCTGGAGGGGGATGTGGAGCCAGGATAGACTGTCTTTAAAATGGAAGATAATAAAACACATCTCTGTGATTCAGGACCAAGGAATCAACTGAGGTTACAGAAAGATAAGGGATAATTGTGGTAATAAAATCCTCGAGTGGCTGAAAGGGGAAAGAATGGAGGTCAAGTGGCCTTTGATAGGATCAGGGACAATTCATCTCCTGTAACTGGATGGGAGGCAGAGTATATGGGCATGAATGTCAGGAGGCAGCTGGATTGGATAATGGGAGAGGGAGGTAGTTCTCATATGACCGTTCCTATTTCCTCAAAGAAGCACAAGCTGATGCCGTCAGTCCAGGTGGCAGGGAGGTGTTGCAGAGGTGACAAGAAAGAAGTTGTGATGGCGTCTCAGAAAGTACGAAGGTGAAGTTGCTAGGATAATAGGGCAGGGCTGTTGGTCAGTATTGAGCATCAATTAGATGATCCATGGTCACAAAGTTAAAGTGAGACCGGGGATTTCTTTTCCAGGGGCGTGCGTTCAGCTGCCTGAGCACAGGCACAGAGGAGGTGCACGGTTGGGTTCAGAGAGGGCTGGGGTCTGCCAGTTGAGTAGCTTGCAGTGAGAGGTGGGCAGGAGAGGCGTTTGTAAAGGGGCCATTACAATAAAGGGTGCGTGGAATCTAAACTGTGTAGAGAGGGAGGCGAAGACTTGAGGAAAGTGATAGATAATGAAAAAGTAGTAGAATTAATGGACTGGAAGCCTCTAAAGGTATCAAAGAATCGGTGGCCTGGGGTGAGTGGGCTGGAAGGTGGTGTTCAGGAAAGCACTCCTTACAGAAGTTGGAACTCCTTCATTCCTGGTTCCCTTTGCAGGTCCAAGAGGGGTGCTTGTGAGTGTAAGATGCAGGTCAGTCCTGCTGGGGCCCAATCAGCCATTTCTTTCTCAGTTTTACATTTACATACTTCTCGTGAATTAGTGGACAGGGGAAGAATCAGTGTAGCCCATCCTTACTATTGTGAAATGAATCAAATCTCACGTCCTATTCACCAGATCTAGCAATAGTACATGCTATTTATGTTTATGTGTTTTTAAAAGGTTTATTTTTGTTGGGTTAAGTGGAGAAGTAGTGATTTTCCCCATGCTCTTTTTATGATTCTCTGGTCCATACCACTGATTGGTAAAGGGAGTGTCTTAGCTGTTGATAACCCAAGCCCCATGTAGGGAGGGTGGACTCATATAAAATATCATAGTGGTGGCACTTCATCAGTGTAGGAAGATCCTAAGATCTAAACAACAACCCCAGGAGGAAGGTTGGTAGGGCACATTGATGTTCCCATTATATAGCTGAGGTCACATTCCTGGAGGGGTTAATACCTGCCCTTCCTCCTGTTTTCTCCACCTTACAAAAAACACCACTACTCATTCACTCAGCTGTGCAAACTTAAAACCCTGTGGCCATCCTCGGTTCCTCTCTTTCACTTTTCTCAACCAATCAGCCACTGTCTTGAAAGAATNATGTGTTTTTAAAAGGTTTATTTTTGTTGGGTTAAGTGGAGAAGTAGTGATTTTCCCCATGGTCTTTTTATGATTCTCTGGTCCATACCACTGATTGGTAAAGGGAGTGTCTTAGCTGTTGATAACCCAAGCCCCGTGTAGGGAGGGTGGACTCATATAAAATATCATAGTGGTGGCACTTCATCAGTGTAGGAAGATCCTAAGATCTAAACAACAACCCCAAGAGGAAGGTTGGTAGGGCACATTGATGTTCCCATTATATAGCTGAGGTCACATTCCTGGAGGGGTTAATACCTGCCTTTCCTCCTGTTTTCTCCACCTTACAAAAAACGCCACTACTCATTCACTCAGCTGTGCAAACTTAAAACCCTGCGGCCATCCTCGGTTCCTCTCTTTCACTTTTCTCAACCAATCAGCCACTGTCTTGAAAGAATAAGTAAGTGAATGAATGAATGGATGGATGAATGAATGGATGAGTCATTCAACTTCAGTTCAGCAGACCTTGCTGAGCTCTTATCTGGGGCCTCCAGGGTAGGAAAAACACTATTGTCTCCCTCCCTCCCATTTCCACTTTCAAATGAGAAAATAACTCACTTTAATAATTACTCAAAGAGCTAAATAAATAATGGAGGAGCTCATATGTTTACTTATAAAATGCCCTATAAACTTGAAAGTAATTATACTTGCCTTGATAATAAATGACAAGTTATTTAAAGAACATGGACTCATGGACAGCACATCAGTCACTGCTTGGGTACATTTGGGGTGATTATCCATAGGTCTACCAATGCTTCATATGCAAAATACCATGTATACATGTCTTAATTTCCAATTACTGTAAAATTATATACCAAAACATTATTGATATAAATATGCATCATTAACCAATATAGATTTAAGAATTAACCTACAGCAAACTAAATTGATAAGTATGAACCCACACTAATGTGGGTAATGTGTAAAGTTAGTGAAAAAGAAATACCACATGTTTTCACTTATTGGAGGGAGCTAAAGGTGAATGAATCA
>NW_007737196.1:20409-26496 GCF_000696425.1 Galeopterus variegatus | reverse complement strand
AAAAAAAAATTAAAAAGAAAAAATAGCAGCAACTGAAAACCATGATTAACTCAAGACAACGTTGTGGTCACACACACGTGCACACACACACACACAAATGTCCTTTCATAAAACTGTAGAGTTGGAGTGGACTGCATGGATCAGCACTGGGTGTGTGCATGCATGCTGTGTTTTCCAACAATGACCACTGCAATATTTGGACCCTGGACTTTGTGACTGTCTTGATCAATAGAATGTGTGGAAGGTGATGTTATTAAACTTCCAAGAATAGGTCATAAAAGATGATATGGGCCTCGCTCCAGGATTCTTGCTACTGAAACCCAGCCACTGTGTCAGGAGAAAGCCTAGGCAACAAGGGGAGGCCACGTGTAGATGTTCCGGTCGTAAGTCTCAGCTGAAGTCTCAGCCAGTAGCCAGCACGAGCCAGCAGACATCTGAAGGGAAGAGCTTTCAGCACCTCAGCTGATTCTGAGTGGAGCAGGGACAAGCCGTTTCCACTTAGTCCTGCCCTAATTGTAGAGCTGTGGACAAAATAAGGGTTGTCACTGCTTTAAGTCACTAAGTTTGGGGGAAATTTGGAACACGTGCATATTAGAAGCTTTGCAGTGTTGCCCTGGTTTGAATGGCAAACACATTTTCTAATAGGGTACTGAATTAGAATCCTTAAAAAATATCAATATAACGCACTAATTTTAGTTTATGACTTGTGTCAATCATAAAAATTTAGTACCTAGAAAATAGGTGTCACATGTACATAAAACTGAATGTCTGTGAAACTGAAAGCCATTTTTGGATTGGTTCATGGTTCCTTGGGAGAGCCCTGTGGACCAGGAGTAGCCTGTGGACAATTCATTGAGAAATAACAATCGCTATTGGTAACTCTCACATCAAAACCCCTATTTTGGCCTCTATTAAGATCTCCATTCATGAATCTCCACAGTTGTTCCCTCCCCTGCTTTCTATCATGCTTATTTTTCTTATCATAAAATAATCTCAAGCATACAGAAAAGCGCCAGGAATGAGGTTAGAAACTCTCACGTAGTCATTGCCTTACAGATGAGCATTCAGCTGCCTTCACCACGGAGCTGAAATATCTTTCAAGAGCGAACACCACAGAGATAGTTCAAGTCCCTTTTGGACTCTTTTCTGACCCCCTTTTCCTTTCTCTTTCACCGGAGGTACAAACCATTCTGAAACTGGTGTTTCCTTCTTATCCATGTCCTTACTGATTTTTGTGTTATAAATTCTACATTAGTGTTATTATAATATACTATCCTCCAGCAATTTTTTTCTTCATCCAGTGTTGTGTTTTGAGGTTTTTGTACACTGATTTGTATAGTTCTAGCTTATGTTTTAACCTCTGTGTGATATTCTGTTCTAGAGCATATTTCAGTTACCTGTTCCCCTGCTTGAGTGTTTAGATAATTTCTAATGTCTCCCTTTGATATGAGTTGATACAGGAATGTACTTCAATCTCTTTATGCATGAGTGTGAGAGTTCCTCTGAAAACTGCACTTAAGAGTGGTGGCGTTGTGTTGTGTATGGATCACAGATCTCCAATGTTAGTGGACATTGCTTAAGTGGCTGTACCAGTTAATGCTCCACTAGTGGTTTTGCTTTTTTTTTTTTTTGTCTTTTTTTTTTCCTGTCTGGCAACGGATCGCAACCCTCAGTGTCGCGCCCGTACCAGACCGGGACCGGCAACGGGATCGCAACCCTCGGTGCTGCGCCCGCACCTCTCTCAGCCAGTGAGCGGAACTGGTCTGTATGTGGAATCCGAACCTCGGCGGGAGCGCCGCTGCGCTCCCAAGCAGCGCACTGTAGCAGTGCGCCACCGGGCCGGCCCCACTAGTGGTTTTGGAAGTTCCCGTTTCTCAGTTACCATTCTTCATTGTTGTCAGGTTGCTAGGTGTGAAATGTATCCTATCATTGTTTCCGTTTGCATTTCCCTGGTTACGAGTGGCTCTAAGCACTTTATTTTCTTCAAATTTATAGGTCATGTGGTTTTTCTTCTTTTGTGAATTATCCATATTTTTGCCATTTTTTTTTCTATTAGGTTATGGCTGGGCTCTGGAGGTTAGTATTCAGTTTCTTGTGGTGGCGATTAGCTTAATATCACAGCTGTGGCTTTGTTCCCTTCAATTTCATTCCCCCAGACCATACTCTTATTCCTGGGGATTATTTCCCAAGATAAAACACCTGCACATAAGCTCTTGCCTTAACCTCCTCCTTTTGGCAGGCTATAACACCCGGCTAAGTTCTTCAAGAGACTAGATTTTCCACACACGTTGGTGAGAGCTTAGCCAGATATATCAAGACTTGAATACTAAGATAAGTGCTAACATTAATGTGAGGACACTTGCATGGATAAGCTTGTGAAACCAAGGCCATTTAGGTTGCAGAGATCTTTACAATTTGTACCATATCCTTTCCCAAAGAGGATATGAGATGCTTTTACAGATAAAGAGGATGGTTAGCAATTATTTAAATTTCAAAAACTTACAAACAACACCACACACTAAGCCTGATATTTGCCAGGTTCAGTGCATTGGATCTACCCGAGGAATGGAAATCTGTAACCAGGAAATCCTTAAAGAGAAAAGTCTTAAAGAGATAATTGTAGTGTGTCAGCAGATGATATAAAATAGGGATGTATTTTCCCCTAAATTTTTCTGCTCTTGGAATTACAGATGTAATTTCAGCTCTCTGGAATCTAACGTGATTCTGATGAGGAGATCAATCTAAAATCTAGCCAGAGCTGACTTTTTTGCTCCTCTTTTGCTTGCAGGTAATAAGAGGAACAACTGTACCACTTGCTTGGAAAACCAGTGAGTAAGTGGGCAGGACCTTCCCCATCTTGGACCCCACAGAGAAAGTGGTTGTAATTGCCCATGTTAGAAACAGGGCATCTGGATGATATTTCTCCAGCACAGAACCAGCTTCTGATTTTTTTTTCTTGGCTGTGCTTTGCAGGTCAGAAGCCAGATGTACAAGGAATATGCAAAAGAGCCAGGACATGGACTATTCCAGGAGTCTCTGGCAGTCTGCCCACCTGCGGGTGACTCACGTATTACTTCTGTTGGAACAGTCTGCACCCGGGGCTGGAAGTAACACCCCTACTCTTGTTTCAGAGACAGGTGGAGGGAATTTACCTTTGACAAAATTATATGAAGAAAAAGCTGATCTACATGTGCTGGAGGGGAGGATATAGAGCGAATACTGACCCATTCCAATAAACAGCTCACTTATAGGACTCTGACTGGTTGTAAACTGGAGCAGACTGCTCAGAAAAAGACAAAGTGATCAGAGACAAGAGCTCAGAGAGGCGAGGACAGCTCTAGGGGACAGACAATGGAGCTTCAGCATTGTGAAAACCCATGTCACTGAAGGCGAGATCAGAGCACATGGAATAGGAGCAGCATTCAAAGAAATAACAGGATAAAACAGTTCTCAGCTGGAGAAAGACCTACATCTGCAGATCAAAAGTTTTCACCAGGCACCAGGCAGAAAGAATGAAAACAGATCAACACCTAGAAATGCTCTGGTGAAATTTCTTGAACTTCGAGGACAAAGAAATAATCGGGTACACATGCTCCAGAAAGAACAGACTAACGACAGAAGAATAAAATCAGGCTTACCTTGGGCTCGTCTTTCACAGCATTAACTAGGAGACAACGTGGACAAATGACAACAGTTTTGAAGGGGAAAAAATTCATTGCACATGATTCTGCTTGTGTGTGAAGGCATAAAGGAAGGTATCCTCAGAACTCGGGGACAGCACCACTACCCACCTATGCAAAGAAAGGTAACGAAGAGGCGTGCCAGCCACGCCATGGTAAAGAAGCCACAAATAACCAAGCTGGGCATAAAAGATGACAGCAAGCACTGAAGTCATTGAAACCCAGCAGTAAATTTAAATAACCTGTAAATATGTTTTGAAAGCAGAATGCAGATATCGTTAGTTCTGGAAAGATAAGATCTTACAAATAAACTAGGTCAAAAGTCGCCAGTTGTGCCTGTGAAGAAAACTGGGACATGGGATAGAGTGCTAATTTCCCTAGCTTAGCAGGAGCATTCTTAACCATCACGGGATAAAATGTCTGTAACAGTGATGGGGTGGGGAGTGGCCCCTGCTGTTCTCCTGCTGATGGGACATTTCCACCGCTTCCATTTAGATCTGCCTTTGTCAGTGGCCAGGGGTCTCTCTTTTGCCCCCATCTCCACATAGGGATCCCAAGTGTCCTCTCCTGCGTTGGGGGAAGTGGAAGGAACCCTGAACTGTTGCAGGCAGGGTGTTTATGGGGTGAGTCTGTTTGTATGAGCTGCGTGTGTAGAAAAGGCCACTCTTCAAGAGCAGTTTGGGTCCCTCTATTCTGCATCTTGGTCCTCTGCCGAGGAAAGTCCCGTTTTCATCTTCCTCCTGCTGCCATGTACTTCTTCCTCTCCTCGACCCTCAGGTCCAGCTTTATTTATTCTCTGTAAGGGGAGACACTGGTCTTATAATTCCATCATCTTCCCCTGCAATTTTGAAACTTTTTTTTCATTTCATGAGAGGCTGCAGAGGTAGGATGCTCCTTGGGGCAAAAGCAAGAGAAAAGAGGAAAGGATATTTGCAGAGAACGTCCAGATTCACAATTGGAGATAAGCCAACTTGTCACACTGGATTCTGTAACCCTGTCACACTGGTTTCTATAAACTTTTATACTGTGGAATATAATCCACACGCAACAAAGTGAACCAAACAAAGACTTATCGCACAGCAAATACCTGTGTAACCATTGCCTGGGCTGAGAGGCAGAAATTTCCAGTGCCCAGAGTCCCTGCTGGCTCTCTTCCCAATCACCACACTCTTCTCCCCAATAGAAGGAGCACCCCGACTTTTGTTAGGAATCACTCGCTTTTCTCCATAATTTCAGTATCTAAATATGCATTGTTAGATTTGAGTTTGATCTTGTCTTGGTTCTTGAACATTATGTAACCGAGGTCATAGAGTACATACTTACTTGTGGGTCCAGTTTCTTTTGCTCAGTGTCATCTGTGCAGCTGTTGCATGGAGCCAGAGTCCATTCACCTGTGTTGCTTCATAGCACTCGGTGTGTACACCATAATTTAGTTGTCTATTCAACTTGATGGACATTTGGGCTGTGTCCAATGTGTGCTATTACAAACAGTACTGCTGTGAGCACTTCTGTCTCCATCTCTTGGTGCACACGTGCCTGTACCTCTGCTGAGAGCATCTTCTAAATCAACTGTGCAGCACGTCATGTGGTTTTATCACCTTTAACTTCTGTTGGTGAATTATTGACTTTGGGATGTGTTTTTTAGACCTGGCGCTGTATCCCAACTTATGAATGCTTGAGTGTCGTCGTTATAGGACATATAAAAGGGCGTTTTAAATTACAACACTAGTAAATGTTGAAATTATGGTATGATAGCCATCAAATTCACACATAGAAGCTCCCATATGTATACACACTGTGGTGTGGCCTACACAGTCCCGCCTTACTCCCCACACCGGTGAATGTTGCTATTTACTGGCTGAAGTCCTCAGTCTCGAAGCAATTGTGCGAACACAATTATAGTCTTCTTGGCTCACCAGCTTTGAACTTACGCAATTCTTGATGAAATTTTTATTTCAGTTTCGCAGTCTGGTATTATTTATAATATTGTGCATAGAGTAAGTCTTTATTAATATTATTAAAACACTATTTCAAGACTGGATAATTCAAAAGTACGTAAAAAAGCAACTTCACTGTACCTCTGAGTGGCTACTTCTTCAGTCACACAAATACTCAGCAGAAGACCTAGGGTGATCATGAATAAATAGATATAAACAGACCAATAACAAGTAAGGAGATAGAAGTAGTAATCAAAAACCTTGCAACAAAGAATAGCCCGGGACCAAATGGCTTCACAAGTGAATTCTACCAAACATTTAAAGAAGAATTAACTCCCAACCTTCTCAAACTCTTCCAAAAAAACTGAAGAGGAAGGAATACTGCCAAACTCATTTTACAAGGCCAGCATGTAGAGCTAGGGCTGGGTCTGGAGCTCACAGACCCCTCAAGCCCATTATCCAGACTGGGT
>NW_007737196.1:2022-20000 GCF_000696425.1 Galeopterus variegatus | reverse complement strand
GGTCTGGAGCTCACAGACCCCTCAAGCCCATTATCCAGACTGGGTCACAAACCCTTCACACACAGGTCTGTGCGCTAGGTAACCAGAAAAAAGGTCCTTAGAGGCTTGGTTGAAGAAAAGTAGTCTTTATTCAGCACACACACATCTAACAGCTAAGCAGTCCAAAAAGAAACTCAACAACTCAACTGCTACCAGCAAAGTCCAAACAAAACAAAACAAAACTGAGCAGCTGCCAACAAAGTAAACATGCTCTATTTTTGGACATAGGCTCTCTGCAGGCCAGCAGCTGCTTTACAAGCTGAAGAACACACAAGAATAGCAACAAACTAACAAGATACACAGCAGGCATGCACCCTAACTCCACCCACACACAACTTGTTTACAAAGAATGTGCTGCACCACATCCAACCGGACCTGAGGTGAGGGGGCCTGACTAAACTATTCTATTTTCCTCACACAGCATTACCTCACAGCAAAGCAAATATGAATATGACAAGAAAAGAAGATTATGGGTCAATATCCCTGGTAACCATAGTTAACAGAAGGTCACGTGATCATCTTAATAGATGAAGAAAAGCATATGGCAAAATTCAGTATACTTTCATGGTAAAAACTCAATAAATTACAATAAAAGGAATGTACCCCAACATAATAAAGGCCATATATGACAAGCTCACAGCTAGCATCATACTCAATGGTGAAAAGCTGAGAGCTTTTTCTCTAAGAGCAGGGATAAGACAAGGGTGTCCACATGCACCATTTCTATTCAATATAGCACTGGAAGTCCTAGCCAGAGCAATTAGGCAAGAGAAAGAAATAAAAGGCATCCAAAGTGGAAAGGAAGAAGTCAAACTGTCTCTGTTTGCAGATAAGATGATGCTATATGAGGGGTCTTCATATTATCTTTAATTTCATTTTTCCTTAAAATTTTTGAAGTACCCTCATATATAGAAAACCCTAAGGACTCCTCCAAAAAGCTGTTAAATTTAATAAATGAATTCAGTAAATTTGCAGGATACAAAATTAGCATACAAAAGTCACTTGTGTTTCCATACACTAACGATGAAGAGAGGAAGAAATATTACTGTGGAAGACACTATTAGCTATTCAATGTTCCTGAGAAAATGACCTACTAGCCTGAAAAATTCCTCTTGTAGTTGATGACTGCAATAAAAGTTGGTGCTTCCTAAAGAACTGATCTGGTTCTTTCTATCAGAGAGGGAGGCTGGCATACTTCTCAAGATTTTCATCTGACCTCAGTTACCAGAGAGTTTAGAGTCAAATTTAATGCTCAAGAGCAGTGAGTATGTAGCCTCATATTTCTAATTAAATTATTTCCTCCCTTTTTCTATATAGCTTCTTTTGCTCTTTACAACTTAATATTTTAAATAAGATCTTTGAATTTTCTTCTAGTCGGGAAAGTAAACATACTTAACACAGAACTTTAGGAAAACAGCAGAAAGAAAAAAGAAAAAAAGTTATCCATGCTATCACCTCTCCCACACGCCAAAAAAATACAACCCTGTTAACATTTTGGTATATTCCTTCCAATATGATACTTATATCTATTTGCACACCAATATATTTTTTATTACTTATATTTATATATTTAATATATATTTAACTGATGGAATAAAATCACCTCCATTTCTCTATTTCCCCAAGTACTCCAGAATAAATTGTGGATCAGAATGATGCTTAGATCCAAATTTAATTGAGTCTTTATCAAACAGTAATTTATTTAATTTTTTCTGCTTTATTGGAGTGTAACCAACAATAAACATCAGCCCTCAGTTTCAAAGGCCATGACATGACATTCCCTTTCAGGGAAAGTGTTCTGGTGGTGTCCATTGACACAGCAGGGCTTGCTTGCTTTCTGTTTCCAGCCTTGGATGAGGGACTGAACTTGGGGACCTGTGAGATCGATTGGCATGCCCCTAAGAATGGTGCACTGTCTGATTTCTTCAAAGTATTCACAGCTCTTCTTATCAGGCCCAACCCCACAGGGTTAAATGCCATGGTAAGCCCCCAGCCCTACCCCCACTTCCTGTGAGAAGAGAATATCTCCCACTCCATTGACATCAGGCCTGGCTATGTGACCTGTTAAGGGCAATGGAACATAAAGCAGACTGGCATATGCCCTATCCACGCAGAAACTTTAAAGGACACTGTAAGGTTTGGCCACAGCTCTCTTACCTCTTCGATAAGATCATTATGTCCAGAGAGGGATCTGGAATGGCATCTGGTAAGGAGCAGAGGAGAAACTGACCCACGAAGGACACGCGGCACAAGCAAAAGAAAGCTGTGTTGTTGAAAGCCACTGAGCTGTCGAAGGCTTGCTTGTTTCTATAGCATAACCTCGCAAAAGCTGATTAATACCGAAGACTGCTTTTCTCACATGGGTCAACTCACTAATGGAATTCTCGTGCAGGAGCTTGGAGTGTGAATTTTATCTGTTTGTTAAAGCAAAGTTTATATGCTTTACAATAGCAGATGTTTTTCCCCTGGTTAAGCCATCCTGTGATTCACAGAAGAGCATCAGGTAGCTCTGTCTGTGTTTGTGTACTTATGTGCATTTGGAGAGCTGGTGTGGAGTTGGTCCATGGATTTTTCTGATTCTCAAAGGGGTCCAAGACCTGAAATAGATCAAATGCTACAGTAGATACTGAACATGCTGGCTGTAAAACTGATGATCATGAAAGCAGCCTGATTCTCTTCTCACCCTGAGGCAACCATCTCACTTCTTAGGAGTAGAAGTGGACTGCACAAATATTTATTTTTTTGTCTCAAAAAAAGTTGTGTAGGGCTCGGGGAAGTGTACCGCTGATATCCGAGAGTCCTGTGGAATGGTTTTGGCCTGGCACATTTCAGGGCAGGTGTTTTCAGTCACCTGTGCTACAAAGGAACATGAATTCTGCCAAATGTATAATTTTTAGCAAGCTGACCTGTTTGGAGTCCCAGTAGGGGCGAATTGTACGTTGTGGTCCTGGATAACCAAGAGAGTTGGCTTGTTGGATGGAGTTATTTAGGCCAATCCATTTTGCTTTGGAGAGTTGCCATGAATTGTCCTTTGAACACCAATTTTCCAACAATTTCAGCCGCTTCTGGATGGTTCTTGTGGTCTATGTTATAAAGCCAAGCCCTAACATAGAGAAGGATGTGTGTCCTTACTGCTCCACCGAGAGCATGTGCATCCCGTTTACCTAACGCTGAATCAAGTACTTAGATCTAGGTCCGAGAGAGGGGCCAGCACTGACCCACATTCCCTGTCAAGACTCCAGTCCCTTCTGGGAGATTCCAGCGGTTTTGTCATAGTTCACACCCAGCAGGGCTACAGTAATAGTGCATCCTGGTAGTATTTGCATAGTTTGAGCCAACGATGGCTTTGGTTCATCAAATAAAATGCTGGTGATGGATTACTTTAGGGTGTTCAAATAGAACAGTCTTCTTATTCAACTAATCAGTAAAGAGGAACAGCATAGAGCTAAAGTCAGTAATGTAGCCACTGAACCTAGGACTCGCTCCTCATGAGAAAGTTGGACTGAGTGTTCCAGTCTTGTGATTTGTTGGGAAGAACACTGACTGAGATTTTAAGAGGGACCCTCTAAGCCCATGGACCTTTACTTTTGTGGAGGGGGTGCATTTTGTTTATGAAGATTGGATGAACTTCAATTGGGTCATATTGAGGAACTGCACCTGAACAGTAAATTAGATGCTGGAGCAAGACTTGCTTCAAACGGTTGACTAAATGTTTCACAAGTTCCCAGAAAATAGAGTCTCTAATCTGTTAGGAAGACACAAATCCCGGGCAACCCTAGTCGTTCTTGTTCACCCTTGAAAGGATTGTCACTCCAGCTTACTTCTTCACAGAGGGTGGTCCTTGTCCAACTAACCTCTGTCCAGTTACTCTGGGAGAGCTTCAGTGCCCTCATCCTGCTCTAGGATCTCAGCTGCAAGGGGACACTTTGGACACCTGGTAGGGTTTATATCTCTCAGCTGTCCAGACATTTCTTCCAAGGAAAACTTGACTGTGACAAGGGCAGACCATTCTAGGCTCATCAAACTTCTCCCATCGGGGTCCTACCTCGGGATTCTCAGGGGATCCCAACCCAGTGAAATGCAGTGTGCAATCCACAAACGTTTACTGAGCATCCACTGCGTCTCAACATCGTGCTAGGCACGAGGGATGAAGACTGACCATGTTCCCTGAGGAGGAAACACCCAGACATTCCTTAGATATGTGTCCTCATCACTTTCACCCTTCTGCTCAACAGGTGTTCTCACTTGAAATTTCAGAGAGAAAATAGAAACCATCAGATGCAAGACCTGTTACATTCCCTGCTACAGTCTTACAGCCTTGTCTCCACCTGAGCTATTGTCTCCTCCTTCCACTCTTCAACAGGTGTTCTCACTTGAAATTTCAGAGAGAAAATAGAAACCATCAGATGCAAGACCTGCTACATTCCCTGCTACAGTCTTACAGCCTTGTCTCCACCTGAGCTATTGTCTCCTCCTTCCACTCTTTCAATGTGAAGGGTGTCCCTCATCCAGGCTGAGATGAATATCTCCAGCTGTACCCCAAATCCCATCTCTCCCACCTACCCGGGGACCTTGCTCATGGGAAACCCTCTCTCTCTTACTCTCTCCTCTGCTTCCCAACATCATATAATAAAAATCAGACTACTTCCTTGACCCGATTTCGGTTTCCTGCTCTATTTCCTCTACTTCTATCTATTCGCTGCCAGAATTCTTGAAGGAAATGTCTGCAGTCCTTCTCTACTCTTCCTTCTTCCTTTTCTCCTCGAGTCGCTGCACTCTAGTTTTCACCCCGTCACCCAAGAGAAATGCACAGTCAACACTGCTCACTAATGGCTGGCTTCATGTTAAATCCAACAGGCCCTTCCAGGTCTTTCTTCCTGGGGTTTTCAGAAGCACTTACACAGTTGGCCGCTCCATCTTCCTGAATTTCTGTTGATGGCTGTGGTTTTGTAGCATGTGAAGTCATAGCCTTTGAGCCTGCTTGCCTAGGTTCAAGTCCTGGCTCAGCACTAACTAGCTGTGTGCCTTTGGACAAGTTTCATAAACTGTCTGTGCCTTTGACTCATAGACTGTTGTGAGGATCAACTTAGTTAAAACATATAAAACACTTGAAACAGTGCTTGGCACAAAATACGTGTTAAATGATTGTTTACCGTTATTATCTTCTTTGTATTCTTTTCTTTTACTGCTTTCTCCTTGAATATTGGTGTCCGGTCTTTCTATTTAGTACTCTGTGCCTTCCTTGGGTGACCTCCTTCACCCCTTCAAACCGTTTACGTGCTGATGTCCATGTACACTTGATTCTCAGAGCTGGGTCTTAGAAACAGTTCTGTCCAGGAGTATGCTAACATTGGTAGCAGGAATGCTAGATTGTACAGAAAGAATTATGGGTACACCAGGAAGGCAGCATGTGGGGTGAAGGGTCGGCGAGGGCTTCACAGGGAAGGTGAGTGGAAGGTGGGGCTCCGATGAGGAGTAGGGTTTGGTCAAGTGTGGAAGTGGATCCCAGCAGAGGAAGCAGCACATGAAAGGCCTAGGGGTGGAAGCGTGACTGTGCGGTGCTCAGATTCAGGGCTCACAGGGAGGTGTCTTGGTGGATGAGCTCAAAAGGGCGGAGGAAGGCCTCGAACAGTATGCCGCGGAGCCTGGGATTTATCTCAAAGCCTTGATCACATGCAGACACCCACGCGGTGTGCTCTCTTTCACCCCACCACTGACCGCACCTCCCCATAGCCACTAAGCTGCACGTGTCACTTGAGGTTCCCTTCTGCAGCCACACAGTCCCCACTGGGTTTTCACTGTGGCCATTGCCGAAGTTTCTCAGGTCTTTGATGATTCCCTTATTGATTCTTAAACTGAGGCTCTGCTCCCAACTTTAAAGCTTCCCTGGAGCCTGTGGTCACTGCAGGACAGGGGACTTATGGTCTCATAGCATGATTCTGGGTCCCGCACCATGTCTGGGGTGGAGAGAATTAATCTGGAGGGGTTGCTTTGAGGGCTGGTGGCAGGCAGAGCTCCCACTTTCCTCCTCTCCCATTTCCAGTAAAGCCTCCTTGGGAAAATAAGCATTGGGAGTGAGGGAGGTGGAAGATGATTTTTTTTTTCAATAATGGATTTTCTCTTATCAGGTCTGAAAGGTTCTAGGAAGATAGTCCCCGAAGTGTTCTGCTATGTGGCACTTGGATTGAGTCTACTGGTTCCCTGTGTAAGCCTTTGGCCTCATTCCCTTTTGCTGCAGACAGACTCTTCCACGCTGTGGGGAAGATGACTCCTGGCAATTACAGTATCACGTCCTTCGAACCCTATGATCCTAAAGGCCACAGGCAGCTCTCCCAGTTATACCCAGCAGAAAAATCCGGGGAAGGAACTCCAGCTGGCCCAGCTAGAATTGTGTCTTCACACCTGAGCTGATCCCTGTGGCCAGAAGGATGGTGCCCTTCAAGTGGCCAGACCTCAGTCAGGTCCCACTCCTCAGCAGGGGGTGGGATCATGCATCTGCAGTCGACAGCCCTTCCAGAGGCATTTGGAATTGGGGACGGGAGTGGTTCTGGAAGTAAAGGAGACACCAGGCAGCCCCAAACAACAGATATCTTTGACAAAACCTGGCTGCTCTTCCTAATGTTCCCCTCCCCGTCACCACGCCAGCCCCCCTGCTTTATATATGAGTCATCTCTGCTCAGATCCCGTCTTTTCAGAGTTTCAATCATGGGCCTGTTAATTAGGCCTGTTTCTCACCGTGTTTCTTTGCCTTTGGTTCTGTGACACGGGCTGCAGGGAAAAGCAGCTAAAGAGGACTAATTAAGACTCAGAGTGCTTTCAATAACGTACATGGAAATGAACAAATTAACTGACGATGCCAAAAAGGCAATATCACCCCAGTGGGGATTCCGTGTATGGAGATAACATTAAGGTGAGGACTAATTAAGACTCAGAGTGCTTTCAATAACGTACATGGAAATGAACAAATTAACTGATGATGCCAAAAAGGCAATATCACCCCAGTGGGGATTCCGTGTATGGAGATAACATTAAGGAGTGCGATAGTCACTGAGAGGAAACTATGAATTATGAGTGATATTCAGTCCCATTACCTCGGAGGTGTCAGATGTAATAGCAGGAAAATGTCATAAGATGTCAGGAGACAAAACAAACGGAGGTTAAGAAATCTCCAGTGGGGGAAGCCAAGTGAAGGAAATGCTAAGAACCTGCAGCAGGGAGGTGTCGCTGGCAGTCAGGGGACAAGTCCTGGCAAGAATGGCCTGTTGTTGCTGACGGGTCTTTGCAAATGTGAGACACTCTTCTCGATGAAAGAAAACTCCTGTTCTGTCTGTTAGGCTTGGACGAAACCGAGGAAGAAAGCTCTACATGCTCGTGGAGGGTCCAGTGAAGCTTCCTGGGGGTACATTGAGGACAGTGGGTCTCAAGATGCAGGCCCAGGACCATCAGCATCAGCATCACCTGGGGAGTGCGTAGCAAAGAAAATTTGCAAGACTCACTCCAGACCTTCTCCAGGGTGGGGGCCCAGCCGTCCACGTCTTAACTGGGCTTCCAGGTTAATTCCGATGCAGGCCCACATGTGAGAATCACTGGTCTTGGAATTAGGAGTCTAGGGTCTGGTCCAAGCTGTGCCAGTTACAAGCTGGTCTGATCACTTAACCCCTTTGATTCCCCCACTGGCAAAGATAATAGGCCTTGCCCTGCCTCCCTCACCAGGCTTCTAGGAGAATCCAATGAGATTACTGACATTGTTGAAAACAGTGGACAGTGACACACATGTGATGAATTATAATGATTATCTCAGAGACAGATGGTCCTGGTAAACTGAGGATCCTGATTTGGCGGGCAGGGGGAGATGGTGCAAAGGTGGATAAAGGATCTGGCAAGAAACTCGAATTCTGGAAAAAGTTGCAGTTTTTATTTCCCAAACAAAGGGTCTTAGGTTTGTTAACTCTTAAATGCCTTCTCCTAGACAACTTTCTGATGAGTTAAGAGTAAAGGTTTCAGGAGCATCTGGTTCTCTTTCCCTTTAGATTCATAAACACATAAAGAAGAAAAAGAACTGGGCTGAAGACAAGAGCTGTGCCAAAGCCCTAATTGAAATGACTACAGGTCTCCGCCTGGGGACATGTGGTTGGGCTACTCTTCCAGGCCAAGGCCAAGTCCACTGTGTGAGCCAACCACAGCAGATGAGACAATCCTGAACCTGCTGAGATGGTGGCCCTGGTACTCCAGGGAAGGGAGAGGTGGGTTCTGGGCAGATGTTACCTTTGGTCCCTCTCCACCCCATGATCAGTGACTGGCAAGAGAGGGGAAGTGGATATTGAAAATGTCCTCGAAGGGGAAAGGAGAGCCCTCAATTAGGCATGTAGCTTGGTGACAGAGGCACTGGCAGAGCCTCCTTGGATGCTGATGTGTAAGCTTCAGAGATTTTTCTTAGTTGAACTGCCCATCACAGGATGTTAGAAGCTGAGAAGACTCTAGGTACCTTCGGAGCCTTCCTTGCAGATGGGGAGACTGAGTCTGGAAAGGTTCAAGTACTGGCAGCTTTAGGATATGAGCTCAGGTTTCAAAGCTCCTGGCAGAACCATCTGGAGGAGGATCCTGAAGGCCAGGGTCATAGGTCTCTTCTGCCTTATCTTGCTCTAATAGTCAGCTCTGATGGCTCAGGGTTCGAAGTTGTGGGTAAATGCCAAGCGTCTTGTGAACAGCATGGCCCTGGCGGAGGATGCCAATTTTACCTGCGATGTTATACTCCAGAACAGAGTCTCTGAAATGCATGGAGGAGGCAAAAGAGAGGGTCCTGGTGGGGACTTTGCAAACCTTATGGCTTCCTCCTTCCTATTCGCTTGCTCTGCTCTTAATAAAAACAACTCTCAGGTACATCATGGTGGAAGAAAATTGGGGAACCTGGAAAGTTTATGCAATGAGAGACCACATGCACATCCCCAAGTCCTGGTTTTCTCACATCACTTTGGCATCAGTGTGAGGTTTAGCAAACTTTAGGTAAAAATTGAAAGCAGGTAATTCTTATTATTCCCTATGAGACGTGACCAGCTCTCAGTCTATTTCCAACCTCTGCTTACTTTAGGTTTCCAATGTGCTGCTCCTGCTGAGGGGCTGACAGTTTGCAACAACTGTGCCCTGGGAGAAGGTCAAGAGCAGGCAAGGAGAAGTGTTGCTGCTTCCAAGTGCAACGGCTGTGCTTGAGGCATGGTGACAAGCTGCACAGATGTGTACGGGATTATCAGCATGCGAATGAAAGATCTCCAGCAGCCACCTTGGATGAGGAGAGAGATTTGTTTGAACATCCTGCCCTGGAAAGCCCTGTGGCTGTCAAGTGATTTACCAAATCATTTTAAATGTGCATAAGGGAGAACTTCTGGCTGCCTTTGTTTGAAGGAGGTGATTAGTTTTCTGGACTAATTGCTGGTCTTCTGCACTGACATACAAACATATATACACGTGCCAGGCAGTGTCTTAACCAAGGCTCAGCCCATTCATCAGAGCTGAGCATGTTCTTGGAGGACTAATTGACCATACAGAAATTTCCTGTTGAAAATTATAGCAAAAAAGGTAGAAGGGAAGAAGATAGTTTTTGCAATGAATAGTTAAGCCAAAGGAAGCTTCTTCAAGGTAAGGTAAGTGGATGGAGGAAGGGCTAACAGTCATATTTCCCAGTCTTCCCAAGCTCATGACCTCATTTTAACTTAATTATCTCTTTAAAGACCCTACCATCAAATATCGCTACATTCTGAGGTACTGGGGTTTAGGGCTTTAATATATAAATTTGGGGGGGACACAATTCAGCCCATATCAGTATGATTGTTGCCTTCACAGAATTTGTAGTTTATGCGGGGATATAGACAAGTAAACAGACAATTACAATGTCGTGTGATCAGTGCACGGTAATAGAGGAGATGCAGAAAAGTAGAGTCAGGAGCGATGGATCATCCAGACTTGAGGATGGAGTGGGGAAAGCTACACAGAGGAAGTGATGTTTAAGCTGAGACCTAAAGAATAAATAGAAGTTATCTGGGTAAGGAAGGGTGGGAGATTATTCCAGGCAGAGGGAAGAGCATGGGCAAAATCCCTGGAGAGCAGAGTGTGTGTGTTGGTTAGCTATTGCCCCAGCAAAGCTGTGTAACAAAAATCTCCTTGGCAAATAACAGCCATATGTGTTCTCCTTTGCAATCAGTTGGGCTGGAGCGGTTCTGCTCTCTGTGACTTCATTCTAGGGCCCAGGGTGAAGGGCAGCAACTACCTGGGAGAGGCAGAAGAGGGCACACTAACCATACAAGCACTTTTTACATTCCTGCTTTGCATCACTCTTTCCCACATGCCACTGACCAAAGCAAGTTGTGTGTTTGTTCCCACATGAGTCTCTCCTTCTAGACCAGGCCCAGGGTGAAGGGCAGCAACTACCTGGGAGAGGCAGAAGAGGGCACACTAACCATACAAACACTTTTTACATTCCTGCTTTGCATCACTCTTTCCCACATGCCACTGACCAAAGCAAGTTGTGTGTTTGTTCCCACATGAGTCTCTCCTTCTAGACCGTGCACTGTGATAACAGCATGTCACTTCTCAAGGCATGTGTCCCTTGTGCTGAGCACGACCCTGGCCCAGAGCAGGTGTCCCTACAATGTTTGGTGACTATGTAGGTGTTCCATCTTTTGTACCTGGTCTATCTGTGATGCATGTGTAATACAGTCTGAAAACTCCACCCTAATGAGAGATGATGCACTTGGGTACCTACTACTGCATTCCAGGCTGATGCTCCATGACACTGGAGTTATTTAAAGTTTACTTCATGGAAGGATCATGAAGTCATGAGCTGTTTGCACCGGTAGTGGCCTTTGGGATCATCCGATCTCCTATGTCCTCTTACTCCCCATGCCCCCCAATTCCCATCCAGGACCCTACAGAGAATGTGGCACAAGAACTGAGCCCTTCTGGGGAGCCATGTCATCAGCCATGTGATGGTTCTGATCTGTGTGGCAACAGGATTTCAGCTAGACTCTGGACAAGTTTGTAGATCTGGGGAGAGGGCTGACATAAGAAAGACTGGGTTAGACAACAGTGTTGATAACACCAAAGTCAAGGGTTTGAATCCCTGAACTGGCCAGATGCCAAAAAAAAAAAAAAAAAAAGGTAAGCAAGACTGGACAACAAGTTCCTCAGTCACTACAAGCAACAGTTTTAATGGCCAAGAAGGTGCTAGCCGATGTCCTGAGTTGAGTGTGTGTCTGTGTGTAGGTCTAGGAATGTGTTACTAAAATGAATAATGACAGCTGCTGTAACTGATGAACCCTAAAATCTCAGTAACTTACTATGCTAAAGGCATATGAGTATTTCTCACTGAGGTCACAGGCTGGGGGACCCCGCTGCAAGCAGTCATCCGGGGGCTTCAGACTCCTTTTATCTCAGGGCCTCCACTTTCCCCGGCTCATCACAGTTCTCCGCATTCAGCCAATCACAGCAGGGAAGTTTTAGGGGACTAGAAATGGAGCCATCACTTCTACTCATATTTCATTGGCCAAAATCTCCTCGCATGACCCCATCCAACTACAAAGGAGGCTGGGAAATGTAGTCTAGCAGGAAGAGAGCACAGTTACTGGTGAGTGGTAGATTCTGCACTACAAGGGACTTGATTGACATCTCCCAGGTCACTTGTCAAATGTAGCTTGGGGTCCCTGGGTAGTTAAGACCCCAGAGAAAGATAGAAGGTGTTCAGGGACAGAGAGAGGCAGTGGGGTCCCTGCAGAAATGGATGTAGCCTTAGGGGCAGAGGGCTCCCTGAAGTTGGGGCTCTGAAAGTGACAGTGGGGTTTGGGTCCTCTCCCCCAGCATTTGACAGAACCTGGAGCCTAGCACTTTCCTAGTAGTTTTTTAGGGAAAGGGGAATGTTCCAGGCCATGCCCAGTCATCACAGGGTGCTTGGGCTCCACTAGGCTGGTCCCACTGGGGTGGTCCAGTCCCCAGATTCCTCAGTTAGAAAATTGTGTCCCAGTAAAACCAGGGCCCTCGTCATGCACCCATCCTTTGAAGGAGGGGTACAATAGGAATCCAGGGGTGGGGCATGGGGAGTAAAATGGAGTAGTCAGGGAGGACTTGGAGGAGGAGGTAAGGTCTAGACTGGCTTTTGAAGATGGGTTTTATGCATTGGAAGTGCAGCCTCTGATTCAGCAGTGAGGACCCCGCTCTGAGAGTGGCCACTTAGCACCCACGGCGGGGAGCTTCGGGTTGATATGGAAGAGGCGTGGGTGATTAGGGCTTCTCATCCTCGATTGTGTGGCTGCTCCTCAGATGCTGCAGTGATATCCCAGGCTGGCCTGGTTGGCCTCTCGTCCCTGCCCACTCACATTGCTCCTCTCACCTCCTGCCCCCTGTCCCACCAAGTGCCATCCACTCCTAGTCTACAGCACAGGACGCTGAAGGGCCACCCAAGTTATCTTGCTACTTCCTATGGTTGCTTGTAGGTGACTTCTAGACACCTACAGGGATGGGGTGGGGATGTCAGAGCTCCCGAGGGACCATGTCTCTTTCAGAATGCATCATCTGGGTAGTCCCCAGGCTTCTGTCAGGACTGAGGTCAGTAGGGAGTTGCCTGCACTATTGTCAGGCAATCTTTCCCTCCCCTTTGGGTTCTGTTCCCATAATTTCCAACTTCCTCCCAGCTTGGGTCCTGTTTGGGTTGAATTGTGTCCCTGCTCCAATTCATATATTGAAATTTTAATCCCCAGTAGCACAGACTGTGACCTTATTTGGAGATAGGGTCTTTATAGAGGTAGTCAAGTTAAAATGAGGTCATGAGAGGGTGGGCTTCAGTCTACTATGACTGATGTCCTTCTAAAAAAAAAGTTTGGGACAGAGACATAGGCGCACAGAAGACAATGTGCAGAGACAGGGAGGGGATGGGCCGTCTACAGGTCAAGGAGAGAGGCCCACAGCAGACCCTTTGCTCCAGGCCCTCAGAAGGAACCAACCCTGCCAACTCATTGATCTCAGACTTCTAGCTTCCAGAACTGTGGACAACACAAAGCCCCCCCAGTTTGTGGTGCTTTGTTACGGCAGCCCCAGCAAATGAATGCAGGTCCTCTTATTAAACCTTCATCTGCTTCACATCAACAACTTGCCCCTTAATCCCTTTGTTCCTGCTTCCAGGAAAGTTAGCACTTATTCCGAATGCGTCATCTGCAAAGCTAAATGAGCAGTTAGTAGGACTTCAGATATCAGCTCACAGACTGCAGATCCATTTGGAGGCACTGGGAACCAGAAGTGCAGCTTAGCTGTGTATTTTAGTTTCTGGGGTTTCTGAAGCTGTGGGTTATGTTGCCTCCTGTTTATAAATGACTTGGAGCCCACGGGACAGATTTTATGTCTTGGATGATACAGAAGCCTTGGAAAATCCTTCAGTGACTGTCATCTCAGCCAAAAGAAGTGATAGTGAGCATCTTGGGCACTGGTGCAGGAGGAGCTCACGTGATCGGAGTCTGGCAGGGGTGTGGAGGCTCAGGAACTGCTTGGGCTGCCACAGGGACCAAAGTCAACTCTTGTCACCAGACCCCTGAGCCCCACACCCTGATCTGCTCACAGCTGCCCCACAGCCCCGCTTTCTGACCAATTCTGGTTGAGCACAGTCTGCTTCCTCTCTCTGGGGTGCCTCTCCTCACCCCTTCTCAGTCTCATGAATTCCCCCTCTCGGTTGCTTTTATCCTCAGTCAATCCCTTACCTAAGATTTAGCTCAAATCACCCCTCTCTCTGGTTTCCATCTCTGTATCCCCAGAAGGATGATTAATTTTATGTGTCAACTTGGCTGGGCCACAGAACCCAGATATTTGCTCAGCATTATTCTGGATGTTTCTGTGATTTTTTTTTTGATAAGATTAACATTTAAACTAGCGGACTTTGAGTAAAGCAGACTGCCCTCCACAATATGGGTGGGCCTCATCCAATCAGTTGGAGGCCGGAGTAGAACAAAGGCTGACCTTCCCTGAGCAAGAAGGAAGTCTGCCAGCAGACGGCCTTTGTCTGGACTGAACGTCAGCTCTTCCCTGGGTCTCCAGCCTGCCGGCCCACCCTGTGGATTTTGGGACTTGCCAGTCCCCATAATCTTGTAAGCATACCCCTTAAAATCAATCCTTCTCTGTATGTACATATCCTCTTGGTTCAGCTTCTCTGGAGAACCCTGATATACCCACACAGAGTTGGGAACTGCTTCCTTTTAATTTCACAGCACTCTCTGCATGATAGCACTTAGGGCTTTTGAACATCACTTACTTGTCTTTCTTGTTTACAAGGGTGGGAGTTGTGTTGTATTTATCTTTATATCTCTGCACCTAGCATGGTGTTTGAAACCTCGTTAACACTAAGTACTTTCCAACTGGATGAATGGGTTTCAGCAGGAGGAAGTGTGGTTGTACTCTGGGGACCCTTTCTTCAGTGTTAACAGCTCAGTCACGGTCTGTGCTGTAACCCAGAGGGGAAGAGGAGGATCAAATGGTAATGTCAGGGTTTAGACCTGGGACAGGGCAGGAACAGGGATGACAAGAGGACCACCAAGCTGTCTGGGAGGGAGGAGTCTGTTCAAGCAGGTGGAGCCTATTTAGGTATTCCCTGTGTTTAACTTCATGAAGTGTCACAACAATTATTCATTTGTGCATTCATTCTCCAGGTGTTCACTGTGTAATGATCCCAGCGGTGACCCACACAGACCCAACTCCTGCTCCATTCTGGAAGCTGGAAGTCTCAGACAGTGTATTAGCCTAGTTGAGCTCTGGTGAGGGCTCTCTTCCTGGCTTGCCGATGGCAAGTGAGGAGGCCTTCCTGCTGTGTCCTCACATGTCGAGGAGAGCAAACAAGAGCTCTGGTGTTTCTAATTATAAGGGCACTAATCCCATCATGAGGGCCCCATTTTCATGACCTTATCTAAACCTAATTGCCTACCAAAGGCCCCATCTCCAAGTGTCACCACACTAGGGTTAGGATATAACAAATTTTGGGGAGATACAATTCGATCCACAGTGCCTGAGTAGCGCTGTGAGGGCATTGCTATGGGTCAAATGTGTGCCCTAAAAGTTCATGTATTAGAAATTTGATCTCCATTGTAACATTGTTAAAAAGGTGGGAAATGTGACTATGGCATTTGAAAGGTGGGGCCTTTGAGAGATGATTGGATCATGAGGACTGTGCCTTTGTGAACGGACTGATCTGTTCATGGATGAATGGGTTGATGGTTTAATGGGTTGTCATGGGTGTGGACTTGTGGATTCATAAAGGAGAGCAAGTTGAGCACATTAAAGAGCTTTTCTATTCTTGTCATATGACACCTTGTACTGTCATGGAGCAGAGCCCCCACCAAGAAGAAGGCCCTTACCAGATGCACCCTTTGGACCATGGACTGCCCAGCCTCCAAATCTGTAAGATGTAAACCTTGTTTCTTTATTAATTACCCAGTTTCAGGTATTCTGTTATAAGTGACAGAAAACAGACTAACACAGGCAGTGAGCTTATGGAAACACTCTGGAGAGTCCTCTAAGATGTGAATTCCTCTTAAATCATGGGAAAGAAACCAATAGTCACTGAGTACTTGCTATGTGCAAAAAGCTTTAAGCACCTTTCCATGTGTCATCTCATTTATTGACTAAATAACACTATGGAATAATCCTTGATAATAATACAATGCTATTGTGTCTTACTATCCTCTAGCAAGAACTACAGGAGGCTCCCCTCCCTCTCAGGCTGCAGATCTGTGGTGTGGGCTGGTGCTTATTTCCTATAGGTCTGCCTATAGGTGCGCACAGCCCCTTTCTTTTCAGGTTAGAATTAGAGGCACTTTCCCTGCTGTGAAGATTAATAAGAATTCTTCCCAAAACAAAAAGGCATCCATGCTTGTTTCAGAGATGTCTTTCAGGGAAGGAACAACCCACCCTTCAGCTTGGGGGCAGAGGAGGAGACTCCTGTCAGAGGCCAGTGGGGGCCAGCCACTGAGGATCCTGGTTTCTTCACTCCAACATGCTCTAAATATCTGTTTATCATCATTTAGGGGAGAGGGTGAAGGCCCCCTGGACCACCTCTCCTTTAGAGGTAGATTATGGCCCAGCTGTGCTGATTGGAGCATATCCTTTGGGGTCTTTATCACCCAGTTCCACCACAGCGACATCTCAGCATATGGTGGCATAATATTTTGGAAGTAGTAGCTGCTTTTGTCCCCAAGATTGTATTTCCAGTGCCCCTCGCTCCTTCGCCTTCCATTCTCCTGCAGCGCCTGGTGATGCTGTCCCCTACACTTGGTACAGAAGGAAGATCTGAGTAGGAGTCCAGTTTTCTGGGGACTGTTTAGGGAAATGGAAAGAGTATCAGGACAACCAGCCTGGGACCCCAAATGGGGAGAAGTTCTGGCCCAGAAGGGGACTCAATTGGCAGGTGTCTGGGTCCCAATGTGGCTCTGAGAATGGGGAGAGGACCCCTTTGGGGGTTTAGATTTAGGGAGGTCTGTGGTTGACTTATCCCCCAGAGCAAACACTAGTAACAGCTTCACCAGCCAGAAGTCTGCCAGAATGACACTTGCCAGCTCCCAGGTTGGTGGCAGGAGGCCAGCTCTGGCCCTCAGCCATATCCTGTAGTTGGAGATCTCCTGATGAAGGAACTGGGTTGAGACACACCTGTGGGAAAATTCTGATTAAATGCTAGATTGAGGACAAGCTGGCTTTCTTCAGAGGTGACTCGAGATGACCCTCTGAGAAGCAGAATCTGTAGAAATGGCCGAGATGAACTGGAAGGGACCTTGAGACCATGCAGCTATTATGGTTACCAACCAGGTGCTCACACAGTTGGCAGGTGGAGGACAGGAACTTAGAGAGCATCGCAGGGTCTTTATCATGACTGCTAGGAGTTCTCTCATCCTTACCTGTCCCTACCTTCATGACTATGACAATTTCTTTTTTACTCATGTGCTTTACAATAATTGCCATAATAGTAGCATTTATGTTCACCGGAGTTGGAACAATCACTGATTACTAATGCAATTGCTGCTTTGTTCACCCGTGTTTTAAAGCATCAACAAGAGTACTTTACCATTCAAGTCCTTAACTTCATAAATGACAGCTATGACACAACATTTGTAAACACATTAATTTCCTCTTCAAGAAAGTGTGGGTTTTTGGTTTCACTTGACTTGAGACCCAGGTTTTTTGGTGGAGTGATACACATAACATGTGAAATGTTGAAAACCACTGAAGAATTTCAAATTACTCACTCACACTTGAGAAGACTGCAGGGTTGCAGGGCTGGGATCAGATCCTTGCAGGGTGAAAGCCTTTATGGTAGGCGAATGACTAAAGTTGCTTACACCGGAGCACCAGACAGTGGAACTGGGCAGCTCCACGTGGCTCCCTCTGCTGCTTTGGAACCAGGCAGGGTGGGAGCTCCAGACCCTTCCCCGGCACCCTGAACCAGCACTGTGCAGGTGAGCCCGCTGGTGTCAGCCAGTGGAACCACAGCTCCACACGGCCCCACGTGGCCCCCTCACCCCACCACCTTGAATCCAGGTGGGGGGGGGGGAGTTCCAGGCCCTGCTCCTGTGCCCTGAACCTGTTCCATGCAGGGGAGCCCACCAGAAGTGGCTGGCAGCAGCACTAGACCACAGAATCGGGTGGCTCCCCATGGCTATCTCACCCCACCACCTTGGACCCAGGCCGGGGGGAGCTCCAACCCCACCCCTGTGCCCTGAACTGGCACCACACAGGTGAGCCCACCAGGGGTGGCTGGCAACTACACCAGCCAGTGGAACCACATGGCTCCACGTAGTCCCTCATCCCACCTTAGACCCACGGGGGAGCACCAGCCTATGGTTCTGACCCACTGAATTTGGCCCAACAGAACTCCATGCACTAGGGGCTCATTCTATGACCACAGAGTCTAGAACAGGAACCAAGGT
>NW_007737196.1:922-1503 GCF_000696425.1 Galeopterus variegatus | reverse complement strand
TGAAAGGATACAGTAATGCCCCAAATCAGACTCCATGGAACAGGGAATCCTTGAAATGTCTGAAAAAGAATTTCAAGCAATGGTCTTAAGAAAGCTTGAAAAAATAAAGGAAGACTCAATTAGAGAACAAATGAAACAAGAAAAAACATCCAGAATATGAAGGAAGAAATCTACAAAGAGATTAATACCATAAAAAAGAGTGTAGCAGAAATTCTAGAAATGAAAGACTCACTCAGTGAAATAAAAACATGACTGAGAGCTTGAGCAGCAGGGTAGAGCAAGCAGAAGAAAGAATTTCAGAGCTTGAAAATGCTCTTTTTGAAATAAGTTAGGCAGACAAAAAAAGGAAAAAAGAATTAAAAATAATGAGGAAAACCTATGAGAGATAGCAGACAACCTCAAGTGCTCTAACATCCGAATTGTGGGTATCCTGAAAGGTAGGAGATAGGAAAAGATATCAAAAACCTACTTAAGGAAATAGTAACAGAAAACTTCCCAGGTGTAGGGCGAGATACAGATGTTCAGATCCAGGAAGCTCAAAGGTCCCCAAACAGATTCAACCCAAAAAGATCCTCCCCAAG
>NW_007737196.1:0-660 GCF_000696425.1 Galeopterus variegatus | reverse complement strand
TGAAAGGATACAGTAATGCCCCAAATCAGACTCCATGGAACAGGGAATCCTTGAAATGTCTAAAAAAGAATTTCAAGCAATGGTCTTAAGAAAGCTTGAAGAAATAAAGGAAGACTCAATTAGAGAACAAATGAAACAAGAAAAAACATCCAGAATATGAAGGAAGAAATCTACAGAGATTAATAACATAAAAAAGAGTGTAGCAGAAATTCTAGAAATGAAAGACTCACTCAGTGAAATAAAAACATGACCGAGAGCTTGAGCAGCAGGGTAGAGCAAGCAGAAGAAAGAATTTCAGAGATTGAAAATGGTCTTTTTGAAATAAGTTAGGCAGACAAAAAAAGGAAAAAAGAATTAAAAATAATGAGGAAAACCTATGAGAGATAGCAGACAACCTCAAGTGCTCTAACATCCGAATTGTGGGTATTCCTGAAAGGTAGGAGATAGGAAAAGATATCAAAAACCTACTTAAGGAAATAGTAAGAGAAAACTTCCCAGGTGTAGGGCGAGATACAGACGTTCAGATCCAGGAAGCTCAAAGGTCCCCAAACAGATTCAACCCAAAAAAATCCTCCCCAAGACATATTATAGTTAAATTCGCAAAGCTCAAAGACAGAAAGAATTCTACAAGCAGCAAGAAAAAAGCATCAGGTCACTTAT
>NW_007737195.1:12035-55789 GCF_000696425.1 Galeopterus variegatus | reverse complement strand
GGAGGGTGCGTCTTTTTTTCCGAGACTCCTCCTCCTTTGCTGGACCCCTCCCCTCTCTATGTGCTCAGTACAGGGCTGGGGAATGTCTTCTGCAATCCTTGTCTCTCAGCCCCACCCGGCCCCAAAGGGGTCTCAGGCCTCCGCCATGGACACTGTGGGCGTTCCTGCGGCCCTGGTCAAGGTCCTCTCTGGGTCTCCCACCTCCCCCCTGGTATTGCGGCCCCATTTGTGGTTGAGTTATCTCCCACACCAGGGCGCGAGCCCCCGGGGGGAGGATCCCACAGCACACAGTTCCTCTTTGAATCCCCCTGGCGTGAGCCAGCTTGACGCCCTCAGGCCGTCAGCTCTCTGGCAGGATCAAGCGGGCTCGGGGGCACCCCAGTCACCCCTCTCCCAACCAGAAATCAGTCTGGGGTTTTTCCGAACTGAAGGCCACAGAGATGGTATCTGCCTCCAGGAAGCAGGGAGTTTACCTGGGGCCAAAGCCCCAGGTGTGGTGGAGTGACAGTCTGGCCGGGATCCTCTTCTCTGCCCTCCCAATGCTGGCCGGGGGCTCCCCATGCCACCAGCCCCACCAGAGATCCGCAGGTGGAGTGGGATTGGTGGCCGGTCCACAGGCCCCGGGGGGGCCCTGCGCTGAGGCACACAAGTGGCGCGGCTCAGTGAGGAGCCACGCCAAGCGAAGATGGCTGGCTTGCCCGGCTCCTCCCCTCCCTGGAGAAAATGGAGGCAGCACTGATGAAGGCACCTAGCCTGGTGTGGTAAGCGGGGGCCGGGCGGGCCTTTGCCCCCCAAGTGGGGCTGGGCTGGGGGTCACTCACAAAGCTCCCAGAGCTGGGCCGGTCCCACACCTTCCTCTCCGTCTTTGCGTCGCCGCTGCCATCTTTTCCTGGCCTTTGTTGCCTTGGGCTGCTCGGTCTCCCGGCGTGGTTGGGGCGCTCTCAGGAATCTTCTTTTGCATCGGCCCTAAAACCTCGAGACTGCAGTTGCTTTTTTTCGTTGTAGATTAGTTGATCAGTGATTTATTTGTTTTTTGTTGCTCTTGGAAATGCAAATAGTACTCTGGCAGCACAGCGCACACTTCTCAGGCTCGCTCTGTCCTCTGGCATGCCCGCTCCAGATCCGTCGCCATCTTGCTCCAACAGTCTCTATTTTTAGACTCAAGTTCTGCCACCAGCTCTGCTTCACAAAAGTTTCTGAGGCTGGGAAGTCCAAAGTCCACAGGCTGGTGGTGGTGACAGTGACCCAGGGGTCTCACATTGCAAGATGGTGGAAGCAGAGAGAGCAAGATCGGGGAATCATTATTGAATGCAAATTTTTACTTGAACATGGTTCAGATAACTTTAACTAAAACTCTTACTCTCACTTCCAAGGTAATCAATCATGAAATTTCAAAGATGTAATCAACAATAAACAAAATATAACATTTTACTCTTTTTTTCCGGGAGATTTTGATCATAATTTATGATGAGTTTGAAGGAAAGGTTTTTCTAAATCTTGGAGAAAAAACAAGAATTTAATTAATAAATTATAAGTAAAGAATGAGTAGGTGAGACACCTGATGATATTTTGTCTTATAATTTTATTTTAATTGTATCTTTTTAAAGATAAAAATTAATAGTAAATTTACTGGAAAGAATTGTTGGTCTCAGACTCAGTAAACAAAATTAGTTGGCTGCATGGCCTTGATGTTTTCACTTAGCCTCCCTACGTTTTAATGTTCACAACTGGAAGATGAGGGTTTGTTTTCTGTTTGTTTGTTTTACTTTTTTCTGATCTCTAAAGTGCCTCTAAAGCAACAGGCCCAACTTTTAGAAAGTCTGCCTCAAATGGGTCCAGAAGTACATATTTTAATAAGTGGCTGATATGATTTTGTTACTGATTGTCCATGAACCGCAGTTTGAGAAAACCTTCTCCATAAAAAGACAATACTGTAATCTCAAGAGATCTGGCACTCTGTTTTCATACATAAGTAGGATAACACATATATTTCAATTTTCACGACTAGGTATAAAATTAGCATGTATGTCTCCTACATAATTTCCTAACTTACCTTCAAAGATCCATGGTCTTTGCATCCATGATCTATGATCTATGCATCCAACCATACATTTCTTATAGACCTACAGGAGAATCAAGAAATAAGCTAAAATGTCTATTTCTAATAAATACAAGTGCATAATGATGAGAATTAATTCAACTCTCTTTTTCTTTTTATCTCTTTTTTTCTTCAAGTACTGTCTTTGAAATACTTTATGCTTAAAATTAAAGAGGTCATGATAAATAAAAGGTGGAAACAGTGATAAACAGGATGTGTCTTCTTTGTACAAGCAGACATAGACTCATTAATTCTGAAGTGTGGTTCCCATGAAACGCAGTTGTTTGTGAATGGTAACTGTGGAAAAAAGAAAACTGTGCAGGTCTTAGAACAAAAATATGAGTTCATTGGTTAAGAAATTCCAAATGCAATAAGAGTTTGGTTGCATTGAAAACAGGACCACTGGCTTTAACTTTCCTGCAGCTGTATAACATCTGGAACAAATAATGCAAGTTTCTATTTTTGAGTGAAGAATGCTTGTCTGAGTGATTCACACCCTCCAAAATGTTTCCAGTGTGTTATCTTTAGCAGGATTGAGTGGAAGCACTTTGCACTCACTTCCCTGCATTACAGGGACAAATAAGAAAAATAGGCATTTTTCTTTTACTTTTAGGAAACATTAACCATGGGAGAGTTTGCTTGGAGTCTTAACATGACATAGGTGGTCTTTTTAGCATAATCCACTAATAAGGCAAGAGAAAGAAAGAGTGTATAGAATAGTCAAAACAGGAAAAATCTTCATTAGTGACACCAGCTCTTCTCCCCTTCCACCTTCCATTCAATAAATGGCAACAGCCTGTGAGAGCCCATAACTTGGAAAAATGCCTGGTTAATAAGTATTCAATAAATATTCATAGAAAAAGGGATTGAATTGATGATTTCATCCAAAAGCAAACAATAATAATAATAATAATAATACCCTAATGAAAAATTGAGGATTGTATTATGTCACTGATATTTGACATCGCAGTGATGGCAAGAAGCACAGCCGCCTCACTCTATATTGATCCAAATAAGTCAGAAAAAAAAGTTGTAGAAATTTATCATTGGAAACAGGTTTTGCAAAGATTTTGCAGAAATCTTTATTTTGGTCTGTGTTTTCAAATCTTCTTGTACAGTTCTAGGAATATGTAATTTAAACTATCTCAAATTAAGAGTATTGAATTAGAACATGTTTTTGATTTATGAGCAGGCTCAAACAGGTTAAATGACTTACTCACAGTCACAGAGTTCATTATTAGTAGAATCTAGCAGGGAAGCTTAAACTTATGAGACACATAAAGGAGGTAAAGATGAGCAAGACTTCAACCCTTGCCCTTTAAGTACTTATAGTTTTTTGTAGAGAATAGGCATGTAAAACACGTAACTGCAGTATAAGGCAGAGAAAGTTTTTGAGAGATATCACTTGACCCCAAACATCAGGGAAAAAAAATAATAATAAAGGTTGGCTGCTGCTGAATGAATATAGGGAGAAGGGTGAGCTGGATAGACATCAGTAGGTTCGTCACCTCTCGTTCTTCCCTCCTTTCCCCTCGTCCACAGCGCTGAGCACCATGAGGTACACGAAGTGAATCTGAAAGGTGGGTTTCTTGCCCTAAAAAGCTTACAGGTTAATTGATGAGTGGGTGGAGAAATATATGCACAGAAATGACAAGCCAGAGAGTAACCTGGGAGGACAGAAAATGCTCTGTGAGAATTCAGAGGAGGCAGAATTTACTTTGGTCCTAAAGTTTTCAAAAACAAGTTAATGAAAGAGATAGCGCCTGAACTGGGTCTTAAAGGGTGGGTGTGGTGAGGACGTGAGGACAGGAGGGGAAGGGGTGTTCTGATAGGAAGGACCATCATATCCAAAGTCATGGAAGCACAGAGCATGGGGCTGCATGGGGAAGGAGAGGACCTTCTTTTGTCTAGAGAGTGGTTCTCAGCACGGATCAGATATTGGAATCACCCAGAATGTTTTAGAAAAATGATGCCTGGCCTTGCCCCCAAAGATTCTACTTTAATTGGTCTGGGCTGAAGTCCTAGGCATCTGTACCTTTCAAAAATTACCCACATGATTCTAATGTCCAACCAGGATTGAGACCAAGATGCAGGAAGGAGAGTAATGGCAGAGAAGTTTTGAGAAAATAATTGGACTCCAACTGTACAGGCTAAATCCAAAGGGTTTTTGCCACTTTACAGTTCAATGAGAATCATCAATGTTGTGATGTCATGATGACTGAGAATCAAAATTTTTAAGTATGAAAATGCATAAGCCATTTTGAAAGGAAGTGATGTTATTTTTCTGTTGGCTAAACTTCATTAGCGCACTGTTAGAATACAAAAGAATATTAATTGTATAAAAAATACGAAATTCTATAGGATAGGATCTCCTCTTTATTACTTTGTTTAGTGTCCACTAGAGTACATATTAAATATGGTTGCTTAATAAATGGCTGAAAACCAAAACCATAAAAACACATTAAAAGATTTCAGAGATCCATGGTTTCTATTAGATGTAGGACATTGGTGAAACAAAGGACACTGGTATAGAATAAACCTTCCTGGATCCATTGTGAGTGTCCCAGAGCTTGGGAGGCATGTGCACTGTAGATTGGGAATAGATTTAGCAGGATATACTTCTTTTTTCTTTACGTATCAATACCCCTGACTGTACAACAGGAGCCCAGACTCCTCTTTTTGAAAACTGTTTACAATTGTTCACACATAACAATGAGCTATTTTAGAATGCCAACTGTTATCACAAGAGGTCTTTATCAACATTCAGCACTCCATGGCTTGGTTAGGAGCAAGTCCTTTCAATTCAGCAGAGCATTTCCTCTTTCTCTCTCCTTCTCACACCCACCAATCAGGAGAATCTCAAGCTCCGCCCCCAGATATTTAAACTGAATACTTTGTGGTGAGGCCCAGGAATCTACATTTTTACAGGTCTCCCAAGGTGACTCCAAAGATTAACTGGATTTGATATCCACTGCTTTTCATAGTAAAATATGTAATTAGCTGTTGCTTCACCTTACTGTATGTACATAAAGTAATCGAACTTCATTCCCTTAAAACAAGTTTTAATTCAACAGTCTTAATTTTAAGTAGTGTAAATTACACATTCCTGTGACTGCACAAACAGCCTAGAAAGTACAAACCATATGCCAAAGCCTTCTGGATAACCTCCACAGAAATACAACTGCACTAGATGCTTTCGCTGATAAACTGCTGTTTTTCCTTACTTATTTGGATCATTATAGGGGGTGGAGAGGTGGTGGTGATATCCATTCGTGCTATCACTGCCTTGTCAAGAATCACTTTGTGAAGTAGGTTTGTCCAGAGGCTCAAATGAAGTAATACATGTGACAGAAGCTTGCAAAGCATGAACTGAAATGTGGAGCAGGAACCCTTTCTGGTCATTGTACCATTGTGTCATCAGTGCTAGCACCATGCCTGCACATGGTACGTACTCAGTAAACATCCGTGGAATGAATAAATTGAATATTAAATATTTGCTAAAGAAATGAATAGTAAGGCCAAAAATAATCCTGGAAACTTTTGAGGTTAACATTAAAATATTTTAGGATCTTAGGCACTAGAAACATATGTAGAGCTAAAACTATTTTTAGCTGAAAACTACTGAAGTAATTGACTCTGGTGTTTTTCTGTCCTTGGTAGGTGAATTAACTCTTGGGATTCTTTGCTGAACTTTGGGGAGCTGGCCCAGGTGTCCAGGGCAATGTCAATGTGTTAAGTGCAGATGAATGAGAGTAGCAATTATTTTATTATTTTTAAAAATAAAGGTATAGTCGTTATTGTACATTATGCAGGTGCTAAAAACAAATATCAAATTCTGCTTTCTTTCTGTTTGGACAAAAGAGTACCTAGGTAAACAAGGTTTAAAGTTAAAAATAAATCCAACCAATAAAAACACCTGTTTTGGGTTTTGTTTTTTTTTTTTTTTTTTTTTAATTTAGAGGAAGATTCCAGCAGCACCTTCTTATGGCTCCTTTCTCCTCTGTTCTGTTCCTCTCAAGCAATCCCCACTCAAGCACTTACTACTATTAGTAGGAAAGGTGTTAATTGCCTCCTTAGTGCTGCCTCTGCCTCTGAGTTCACTGACTGCTCTTAATTCCCCTTGCCACCCAGACCTTAAAATCCGACAGGCTTGAAATTGCTCTTCTTAAGAAGGAAGCCTGTAACATTCCTAAATCCTTTCCACAGATGGTTCGAATTTAATCTCTTGGAGCTCCGCCCTCCAATGAAGGTCCTCAATTTTACAATCTGTCTTCTTACAGGGGCCAGGTATATTTGCTTTTAAACTAAATAGAATAAGTTTAAGCAAGTCTATGTTTTCTTCAAAGTCTCCAAGAATGTTCCCTCAAACTCCACTGCAAAGCTGAATTAATATGGGGCCAGTGGGACAGGGGACATTTACTGAATCACCAACACCACTTTTTTGGCCCCTGGACTTTCCTTTGAGGCCTCTTGTAAACGTTGCTTTTTAACTGTGGCACAGTCATAGTTAAGTAAAGCTGAGGCCTTGCCAACCTTCTGGTTTTGCTGCCCAAATTACTGACTGTTTAGTTGATTATAGCCCTAAAACACCCACATACTAAGTAGCTTTTAAACATTTTCTCCCCTGGGCAATCACCTGGCATATCTGAACTGAAAGTCCACCACATATAAATTAAGTATTTGTTCAACTAACTACTGCTAAAATCAATGGCCTTGAGGAATACATTAAAAATTACATAACAGAGCTTGACTTTTATGAATTAAAACTCCTAAAACTTAAATGCCATGCCCTTCTCTTGACCTGGAAAACTGATTTTTAATTTTATATGCAGTATTTATGGAACAACCCCTAGAGATAAACACATTGTCGTTAAGTGTCCAATGCATGAACTCATATATGAAGTACAGCACAAGAAAAGTGATTTGGAGGAAAGAAAAAAATTAAGTATATAATTCATAATTATTTTATACACACACACACACACACACACACACACACACACACACACACACACACATATATATCAATGTTTAGTAATTATATTAAGAGTATTATAAGATATAACCCTCTATTCAAGTTGAATATCTGCAGGAAAAAGAAAGGTGCATATCTCAATAAAACATACATGACAAAGAAATATTACTATTTTAAGCTTCGAATTACAAGGACAGCATAACCAAACATGGTGTCAAAGGTAGGAGGGACCAATGTGGCCTAGGGAAGTGAGGATGGAGAGATCTGAGGAAGAGAGCTTTAGCCCCAATTCATGGTCACTTTTTCACACAATTTATTACCACAAATCAAGGAGTATGGGAAACAGTGAAAAGTTAGTTTCCTGGATGGGTGAAATGATTAAGAACAAAGTAATTGTTTCCTCCATGAACTCAAAGAAAGAGGCAGTAGAAAACACTCAAGGCAGGCACAGCACCACTGCAGGTGCAAGGCCACAGTTAAGGGATTTTCTCTAATTCAAACAGAGAGCATGGTTTCTTCTGGGTCTGACAACAGTTGAACAAGTAATCACTTCCCAAGACTCCTCCTCAACCCTTCAGCATTTCAGCAAATGCTTAGAATTCCTGAGACACTGAAATCCCAAGGGTGAGAGATGTTGAAGTTTATCAGAATATGGAGCACAATAGCACGAATAGTGATCAAAGCCATTAGGAAGAGAGAAAAATCTCATGTTGACAACTTCTAAGTGGTTATTGCTGGCTGGATTATCTTCAGCATAAACATTAGTGGCTTTGGCTATGTACATTGCCTCAGATAGCTGAAGCAAGAGTAAAAATGCACAATTAAACAAACAAAAAATGGCAGCCCCAACTTGATAGCCTGGAAAACTACCTGATAAGCACATAAGGTTGCTCCACGTGATAGGCTCTTAACCTTTTGGGAAACACAACTTGCTTTAAAAATCTGATAAGTTTTATGGACTTATCATGAAATTTTTTTTAAAAAGTACACATGGCCATACACAGAGTAGTATAATAGTGTTTGAGGATATTCAAAGATCTGCCTAAGTCCCTTAATAAATCACAATTGAGAATTGTAGACTTGAGGACTTCCCAGTACGCCTGCGAGCAGTTGAAAGGGGCTGGAAGAACTAAGGACAAGTTGGAAGGAGTCAGAGAACGGCCACCAGGGCTCAGGCAGGGAAAAGCTATTTAAGAGGAGCAATACTTAAAATGAGTTGTTGTTACAGGAGTCTTATCGGCTTTGTGATTAGGGAAAATTACTTAACCCCTTTGATCACTTATCCACTTCTGTTTTCTCATCTGTGAAAATCTGTAAAAAAGACCATTTTACACTAGGTTGTCATGATGATTAAATGAGAGAATATGTTTAATATGCCTGCCGCTGGGTGGTTGTAGCTCTAGTACATTGACACAAGGAGAATCACCAGCAGAAACCAAAGAAAAGAAGAGGATGTCTCCTCCACAAAGCCCATTCCAGAGTGCTAGAAGAAGCATCTGCTCTACGATAATAGTGGGGGTCCTGAACACACCTCTCTCAGCACTGGGCAGATCATCTAGGCAACAAGTCAACAGAGTAACCATTACTCTTTCAGAAGGAGAGAAGAAATCTGGGGTTATCAGAAGTGGGAGCAGGGAGAGAGGGGGGGGTGGGGAGAGGTTGGATAAGGGACATAAAGAATAAGTATGATTCGTAATAATATATATGCTAATAATATTGATTTGATCAACATAAGTCAACGTTGAACTACAAAAATATGTATAATCAATTATGATTCAATAAAAAAATACATAAATAATTTTTTTAAATGCCAGCCTCTGCTCACTGAATGAATATTGCTTCCTGGTGGTATATTTCCTTAGAAACTACGAAAGTTCCAAAAGGACAATAATTTTTCACTGCAAGAGTTAAAAACTGGAAATAATCTCTGTGTCCATGAATGAGCAACAGTTAAATAAATTATGATGAATAGACACAAGGAAATAGTATGTTGCAGTTTTAAAAGGTAAAGCTGTATTTACTGATGTTTGACATATTAGTGTGGATCGATGTTCAAGACACTATTCAATGAAAAAAGAAAATTGTAAAAAAACAATGTAAATAATATTATATTCCATGAATTAGTCATAATTTATATAAGAATTTCTCATTTATGAACATTTAGGTTAGTTTCTGTTTTCCTTGCAGTTTAACTAACAACTCTTTACAACCAAGTTTCAAATTTTTTTCCCCCTTAGGACATATTTCTAAAATGAAAATTGCTTGGTGAAAACATATTAACACTTTAGAGAGATCTTGTCAAATTTCTTTGCAGTTAAACCATACTAATTTACAATTATACCTGAACTGTTTAAGAATTCCCATTCTCTGAGCCCTATTTGTTTTGCATACGTTTTAACTTTGTTAATTTTACAGTTCAAATTCATTTGGGATCATTTTAATTTGCATTTTTTATTATTGGAAATGAAAATTTTTATATGCATGTTAGTATATTGTATTTCTTCTATAATTGTTATGCCTTTTACCCACTTTCCCATGAGATTTTAGTGAGATTTTTAAGTTAATTTTTAAGTATTCTATGTATAAAAGATAGAAAACCTTTGTCTTGTATTTTTTAGTGACATACTGCAATTTAGAAATCTTTTAACATTTATAATGTTTTCTGGCATGCAAAGTTTTAAATTTTTATATAGTCCAAACTATATAAAAAACTTTCCTTTTCTGATTTCTTCTATTGTTTCTATGTTTAAAAAGATTCCCCATACGGGGCCAGCCCCATGGCTCACTCAGGAGAGTGCAGCGCTGGTAGCACCGAGGCCGTGGGTTCGGATCCTATATAGGGATGGCCGGTGCGCTCACTGGCTGAGCATGGTGCAGACCACACCATGCCAAGGGTTGCGATCCCCTTACCAGTCAAAAAAAAAAAGATTCCCCATACGAAGACTGAGAAAATATTTACCTATATTTTCTTCTAAATTTGTTTATTTTCCTTTATGCGTTTAAATCTGTAATTCTTCTGAGATTCGGTGGAGTATGTTTGGAGTCTTTTTATTTTGTTCTATCAATCATTATTTTTCAGTAATTTACTACTGTTGGTCTTTTCCCAATATCTTGTTTTACTCATATTTTAAACTTGGCTTGTAGTCGCTTCTCTCCTGGGACATAGTAATGTCTTTAGGCAGAAGTCTTTTAGCAGCTCCTTACAGAGATGTGAATTGGAAGTGAGAGCTTTCTAAGTGCTGAATTTTCTCAACCGGCTACATTGTTTGTTGCTATTGTATATGTGTTTTTAGCACTCTTGTTATCTATTGTTAAGGAACAATTTTTAAAAGAAGATAGAATCGTCATTTTCAGGTAGATATAAAATGAATATTTGTCAAATATTTTTAACATTAATTAATGAGAGACCAGTAAGGAGTTACAACTGCTTCTAAGGAGAATTCAAAGAGCAGAGATTTATAAAGGGAATAAAAAATTCTGAAATGAAATTACTAATAAATGCAAAACAGACCTATCAAAATCTATGAATTCCTTTTAACACAACTACTTTGCATTTCTGCAAACAATAATTTTTGAATTATCAGATTTCTACAATTTACAGAGTTGTAATGTAGACAAAGGATGAGAAAAACCTAGATGAGCAGTCAAGATACCCAACTGTTTGATTTTTAGCATATTTCAAAGTTTCTCACAATTTTCCCTGGCAGTCTCCTCCCCTCTTTTTATCATTAATAATTTTTTTTCTTTTTTTGACCGGTAAGGGGATCACAACCCTTGGCACAGTGTGGTCAGCACCACGCTCAGCCAGTGAGCTCACCAGCCATCCCTCTATAGGATCTGAACCCACAGCCTCGGCGCTACCAGCGCCACACTCTCCCAAGTGAGCCACGGGGCCAGCCCTATCATTAATAATTTTAAAGAAAGATTATTCTTTATCATAAAATAAGGCTGTTCTTATTAGGTTTGCCTGGTTGTTTATATAGGTGCAGCAAAAGTGTTATTTTACCATGTAAGGCACCTTAAGTTTGCTTTGTAAACTCCAAGGTCATAAAATTTTGAACAAATACTAAATTGAATTATGCCTGAAAATTTTTATAAAGAATCTCAAATTGGACTTTGAAGACACCATTTATTATTTGTTGTCCTGAGGCTAGGAAACCAAGCCCAAGAAATTCTCTTTACCAGATTTCACCTGCAATATCTATAAGTTTGCATAAATTCCTCTCTTCTCAAGGTCCACCAAAATATCCTAAGATTTCTTATATATAATATATAATATTCTTGGACCCCTGAAGCCGAGAAAAAGGCCAGTTTGCCTGAAAGGACTTTGTAGGCATTATCGTCAATACCATGGCACCAGTTTTTGTGAGAAGAAAAAAAACAGGTCGACCAGCAAGGAGAGAGGAGGCAGTGCTCTCAAACCTGTTTCCCTGAATCAGGTGCTGAACAGGTTTTTAAAGGATCAGTAAGGAACAGGGGCTGAGATTGGCTGGCTCTCGTTCGGGCCATATGATGCAGGTAAGGGCTGATTGGCTGTGCCTGAATCCAGTCCTTTCATTCCATAGGTGGAGGATTTTTAGGTTCCTGTAGTGCCTAAGGCCATCTGAAGTGCAAGGTCCATGTCTCTGCACATGTTCAGGTTACATTCTGCAAGACAACTTGTAAAGCAACTTAAAATAGAGAAATAGAGTTATTTCAGCTTGCTTAACTAGTTTCTTCCTGATTAAATGAGCATTATTTTCAAATATGAAATTCCAGGCAAGCCCTAGGTTTTATAATTTGTATAATTATATCCTGGTAAAAGCATGACAGCTTCTTATTGAACTTATGCAAATTATTAAATGGCCATGAAAAGTAATGCTAGTTAATAAGAATTTCTAAATCCTAGAGGAATAAGTAAGAATCAGATATTAATTTAAAATGTTTCATTTCAGATTATAAAAGCAGAGTTTACTAAATTTCTGTGGGTTACAAATTGCTTAAAAAGGAGAAAGGGTGTTCTTATATATCTGAGAATAGAACATTAGAACAACTTCAGCAATATTTCAGACAAATAGCCACAAGAAAATTTCTCTCATTCATTCATTCAGTCCTATTACATTTCACTCCTGCTCCACTGGATCTTGCATTAACCGTTATATTCAGCCCTCTGCTCTGGCCTAAATTGGTTCTTGGAAATCCTGACTCAGTCCATTCATGGTGCAGTCTATAAGTTGTCTAACTGATGTCAACTCAGTTTTGAAGTGTCCATAATTTAAGTACCTGCTACAGTCCTTTTTCATGAGATTATGAGACTGTTCTTGTTGAAGACTTAAATTCTGGCTTGTAACCTATAAAATAGACTTCAAGGAAGCATCAGGAGCAAAACAGTACTATCTGTAGATGACAGGGACTTAAAATGACTGGATTTATTGCTAATAATTCTCAAATGTAAACAGTCTGATGAGCGCTTATAATAGAATAATGCAATAGACAAGAAAATTTAGTTATTTCTGTGGTATGCAAAACAAAGATAGTTAAGCCACTACAAGAAAAAATTAGACAAAATATCTTTAAGAATAATGATTAAACTTACTTTAAAAGAAGTCTGTGAAGGGAATATCTGATTCAAAAAATGAAAGAAAATAATCTCACAGAGGAAAAAAATCTTGAGATATGACATAAAATATTTCAGAGGCATAACTGTTAATACCAAGAAAATCAAGTAAAGAAATTTAACATCTGCATTGAGGCCTAAACATTTGCATTTTTAAAACAATAGCTGAAATTATGACTGATAACGTTATACTATTGTTGGGTAATATCATCAGGCAAAGCACTGCTAGAACTCTGATAAATATAGGAAAACATGGTAGAAATATTCCTAAGAGTTGGAATCAGTGTTTTCCCTGAGGGTAAAAATATATGAGGCAGCAAGGGCATGACAAAACACCAGCGACTTCTCATAAAGCATACACAATTTCTGAAATATTTTTCTTAATAATATATCTATACAAATTTACCTCAGAAAGTCTGAGCATCTCTTCTTATTTGACAGCTCTTCCCATGAAATTCTACCAAAAAAAAAAAAAAAAAGGAAGGCAAACTAGTTAGTTTTAGCACCTCTTTTCAAAGGTAAATTTTCCAGGGACTATCTGGGAAATCTCAAAGATAATTTTAAGTGTAAAGATATCCTGAAAGTTTTATTTAATTTTTTCTATTCTTAAGATCCAATATAGAATGGCAAGAATCAGAAAAAAATTGTGAGAGGACATTTGGACACTTGATTAAGATAAGATCAGGATACTAGATAAATAATACTGAGTTAACTATTTAGCTAAACATTTAAAACAATAAAATATTTTAAAATAAACATAGAAATTAACATGGTTGTAAAGAACCTTAGTCCTTTATAAGAGAAGAATCTTTGTTCTCTGCTTTGTTTTATTTTTTTCTTTTTCTTAAATAATCAAGGATGGAACAATTATTCTTCTAAGACACAGAATCTTTGCTATTTAGGCAAATTACTCAGAAGGTTAAAGAAAAAGTCTTTCATAGAGCAGGCAAAAGAATTAATCAGTAAGCCAAGAAAGCAAGCCCATCAAGATTGAGCAAATTCTACCGGAACTGTAGCACATTTCATAGCTTCCTTTCAGATTCAAGCACTATAATCCAAGGCGGGTGAAATTTATGTACAAAATTTGCCCTTCAGTTTGCTTTTTTCAAATCACAACAATTCTTAGGGGATCCTTGAGCACAAAACAATTCTTATTTTAATACTAAGATGTTGTTTCTGTTTCACTTCAGTATATTCATCGTTGTGGTTAAATGAATCAGTAAGAAAGTATTTAAAATTTTTTCAATTTTAACTTCCAGTATGATAAATATTGATAGTTATAACCTCATTTTCTTAAAATTTTTTATTTATTTAAGAACTTATTTATATATGAACTCTCTATAGGCCAATCAGAACAGAGCTTCTTTTATGTAGGAGAATTTTAAATCTAATTTAGTACCCTGCAGAGATAGGAAAATAATATGCACTCATACAAAAAAGAGATAAAGGGCTTTCTAAATTATAAGCACATAGACACACAGACATATAAACAGCTTATAATTTCAAATCTAAACATTAGCCACAGATCAAAAGTAGACACAAAATATCACCAGCCCATATATAAAAGAATTGTTCTCTTTCCTGGAGGGCAGAAGGTTCTTAATTTGAGCTCATAATAGACAACTTAGACAAATAATGAAAATAAAATACTAAAAAAAATACCCACACAGATTCTCTGCCATCTCTCACCCAACAGAGAATAAATCTCTGTAATTCATTAATCCATTTACAGGGATCATAAAGTTTAGGACATAAAACAAAATTCTGAATCACTACTGTCACCGGGGGAATAATTTGCCAATTGTAAAAGTTCCAAAGACAAAAACAAAGCACACAAATAGTAACAAGGAAAATATGGAGAGAAACAGAGGCTCGGTAAAGCTACAGTTCTATTGCTACTGTGGATTTACCTCTAGGAGCCTGGGTTTAAGCCACCCGGAAGTACAACATTCTTCCAGCAAGAAGGTTATTCAGCCATCAGAAGAATCCACTGGGCATACGCAGTAGAACTTCCAAAATGTTTACAAGATAATTTTTCTAAAAAGGATATAAAATGAAGGTGCCACAGATTTCATTTAATTAATTAATTGTAGAAGGAACCAGTGAGGTACTACAACCAGTCCAAAATAGAATTCAATCAGCAGAGCATAAAGTCGTATAGGGAATAAGTAAAATTGACATAAAATACATGCAAAACTGGTCCCTACAGAGGTCAATGGTTAATTGTATTCCACTGGGCACAATTAATTTAAATCTTTTTAGACAAGAATTTTTTTGCATTATTATCAGTTTTCTACAACTTAGTTGTAAAATAGCACAAAAACAATGAAAATCAGAAATAACTTGGATGGAGGAGCCAGTCAGGACACCCACTATTTTTGTTTTGCCCATTCCAAAAACAACAATTTTCCTGACTCTATTTTTAAAAGATTGGTCTAAAATACTCTTTCTCAATTAGCATAAAAAAATTAATTGGGGAAAAGACCAATATCAAAATTTCTCTCTATCCCCAGTTCTAAACTTTTCATCATCTCTTCCTAGAATAGAAAAAAGAGTAAGAACATCATTCTTTTGTACATCATAGATACAAAAGGCCTGAGACTAATATTTTCAAATTGTCAATATTGTGTAACTCTTTTAGAATCCTATTTCCCCCCCTCTGTTTGAGAATTAGCTTCATCCAAACTTCTCTCTTCTTTCCTTATCCATACATCAGTAGCAAATATTTGTTCCTGTAGGAGCTCCTTAGGAGCCTATCAGTATGATAAAATATCTTGAGTAAAGGTAAAAGGACCAAATCTTTTAAAAAGATTATCATTTGAAGGAGTGGGGAAAAGCAGATCAAATAGTGTTTAAACTGATAAAAAAGAAACTTTTCATGAAACCCACCATGGACAGGTACTTCCACTCATCTGAACCAATACTAAATTTGAGATATTTTTATTTGACAAACTTGAAATCAAGATAGAATTCTTTTTAAATTATACCTTGAAATCACATGTGTTTGTAAAACCCTTCACTAGGATTCTGCAGAGTTAGTGATTCACTGGGTTCCAGTGTAGACAAGCATGAGCCTGGGACACTGCTTTGATTCTAAGTATTTTCAGCAATATCATGACCCAGGGGCCTCAAAGCTCCTAACTGGAATCATCACCTCTACTGAGAAGAAGAATCTAGGAGGAAAAACATGGAAATGTGTCCATGGAAACAGCCTTTTTAGTTCTGTTTTCTACAGTATTTCAAAAAGAAAATTTATTTAATTCTAATTATTTGCATTGATTTGACTAACAATTCAATTTATGTATTTTAGGCTCAACCAGGTGCGAACTCTACTAGAACCCCTATCCAGACAGACCTCTACATACAAGCTGTCATCTTTGACCACATTTCCAGAAGAAAGACTAAAATAGCAACATGTTAGATGGTTTCCTAATTGTTTGCTAAATTTAAATGAATTCTGTATCCAGAAGCAAATTAGAATAATAAAAGTTAATAAAGAAATTAGAAAGAAAATGATAATCTTGACTGTCTTTTTATTGTACAGGTAGCCTCTTAATCTGATGTGAGGTTTTTCTCTTTTTTTTTTTTTTCCCTTCCAAACATTGAAGCTGATTGCAACAGTTTATGGGAGAGAATCTTGTTGCTACTTCGAAGATACAGTAATTGGTGTCATATTTTATAGCTCAAATTTTCCAAAACAGAAATGTTCTGTGTCCTACTATTGCTAAATCTAGTGGACCAAACATTATGGCATGTGGCACTGCTATCTCCTAAAATCATTGAATATTGGTAAAGGGCCCCAAATTGAAAGACAGGCATAAGGAAATATAAATACAAGTATTTCATTTTTTGTTTTTCTTGTTAATGAAACATAGTTGATTGTACATATCCGTAGGGTAAAGAGTTGAATATCAATACCTCTGTGCAATATCTGATGCTCAAATCAGGATAATTCATATATACAACAATATACAATGTAATCAATTTTGTGGTCCTCCCCCCAATTTTCCCTTTCCCCGTTTCTTCTCCCCCTTTCCCACCTCTGGAAGCCTCAGTTATGTTCTCTCATTTTGAAAGTTCAATGTATTGTGATTGCTGTATCTTTCTTTCTTTTTTTAATTTTTTTGTTTATTTTTTTAACTTATGAATGAAGACGTGGTATTCTCTTTCTGTGCCTGGCTTATTTCACTTAATATAATTTTCTCTAAGTTCATGCATGTTGCTGCAAATGTCAGTATTTCATTCTTTTTTATGGCAGAGTAGTATTCCACTGTGTGAATATACCATATTTTCCTTATTCAGTTGTCCAAAGTAAACATTTCAGTTGGGTCCAACTCTTGGCTTTTGTAAATAGAACTGTGATAAACATGGAAGTGCAGTTATCACTTCAATATGATGATTCGCATTCCTTTGGGTATGGAAATTACTGGATCAGATGGCAGTTCTATGTGTAATTGTTTGATATTTTCTCCCATTCTGTAGGTTGTCTTTTCACTGTTAATTGTTTCTTTTGTTGTGCACAAGCTTTTTTAGTTTAATATAATCCCATATTTATTTTTCCTTTTGTTGACTGTGCTTTGGGGTTCATACTCATAAAGTATTTGACTAGTCCTACTTCCTGAAGTGTTTCTACTATGTTTATGTTTTCTTTTAGATGTTTTGTACTTTCAGGTCTTATATTAAAGTCTTTAATCCATTTTGACTTGATTATGTTATAGGGCAAGAGGTATGGGTCTTGTTTTATTTTCTACATATGGATGTCCAGTTTTCCCACCATTTCTTGAAGAAGCAAAGACTTTTCCCCAATGTATGTTCTTGTTGCCTTTGTCAAAGATAAGTTGGCTGTAAGTATGTGGGTTGATATCTGTGTTATCCTTGCTGTTCAATTGGTCCTAGTGCGCAAAGACTTTTCCCCAATGTATGTTCTTGTTGCCTTTGTCAAAGATAAGTTGGCTGTAAGTATGTGGGTTGATATCTGTGTTATCCTTGCTGTTCAATTGGTCCTAGTGCCTGTTTTTATGCCAGTACCTTGCTGTTTTGGTTACTATAGCTTTGTAGTATAATTTGAAGTCAGGTAGTGTTATGCTTCTGGCATTTTTTTTCTTTTTTGGCTCAAGATATCTTTAGCTATTCATAGTCTTTTTTTGTTCCACATAAATGTTAGGATTGTTCTTCCTACTTCTGTGAAGACAGAAGATTGGTATTTTGATGGGCATTATATTGAATATGCAAATCTCTGGGTAGTATGGACATTTTCACAACGTTAATTCTTCCAATTCAAGAGCATGAAATGTCTTTCCATCTTTTTGTGTCCTCTTTAATTTATTTCTACAATGATTTGTAGTTCTTGTTGTAGAGATCTTTCACTTTCTTTGTTAAATTGATTCCTAGGTATTTAGTTTTGGGTGACTATTGTAAATGGGCTAGCTTTCTTGATTTCTTTTTCTGCTAGTTTGTTGTTGGAATATAAAAACACTACTGATTTTTGCATGTTGATTTTGTATCCTGCAACTTTACAGAAATTGTTTATCAACTCTAAGAGTTTTTTTTGTAGAGTCTTTAGACTTTTCTTTATATAGGATCATGTCATGTACAAGCAGGGACAATTTGACTTTGTCTTTTCCAATCTGGATGCCCTTTATTTCTTTCTCTTGCCTGATTGCTCTGGCTAATACTTCCATATTGTTTAATTTCCATGTGTTCATATAGTTTCCAGAGTTTCACTTGTTACTGATTTCTAGTTTTAATCCATTGTGGTCTGAAAAGATACTTGAAATGATTTCAATTTTTTAAAAATTTGTTGAGACCTGATTAACAATCTAATATGTGGTCTATCCTGGAGAATGGTCCATGTGCTGATGAGAAGAATGTATATTCTGTGATCGTTGGATGAAATGTTCTGTAGATATCTGCCAAATCTAGTTGGTCTAAAGTGTGGTTTAAATTCTATTTCTCTGTTGATATGTTGCTTAGATGATCTGTCAGTGTTGAGAGAGACGTGATCAGGTCCCCAGCTATTATCGTATTTGGGTCTATATCTTTCCTTAGGTCTGATAGTGTTTGCTTTATATATCTGGGTGCTCTGATATTGGGTGCATATATATATTTATGATTGTTATGTCTTTTTTCTGGACAGAGCCCTTTATCATTATATAGTGGACTTCTTTGTCTTTTTTTATAGTGTTGTTTAAAGTCTATTTTATCCAATATAAAAATAGCTACTCCTCCTCATTTCCATTTGTATGGTATATCTTTTCCATCCGTTCATTCTAAGTCTGTGTGTGTCTTTATAGGTGAGGTGAGACTTGTAGACAGCATATAATTGGGTCTACCTTTTTAATTCAATCCATCAGTCTGTGCCTTTTGAGTTGGGAATTCAATCCATTTTATTTTTAGGGTTCTTACTGAAAGGAGTTATCTTACTCCTGGCATTTTATAGATTTTCATTTGGGTGTTTTGAATATCTTTTTTTTTTTTTTTTTTTTTTTTTTTGTGACTGGTAAGGGGATCATAACCCTTGACTTGGTGTCGCCCGCACCGCGCTCAGCCAGTGAGCGCACTGGCCATCCCTATATAGGATCCGAACCCGCGGCCTTGGCGCTCCCAGCACTGCTGCGCTCCCAGCGCCATACTCTCCTGAGTGAGCCACGGGGCCTGCCCTGAATATCTTTTTTCTCTTTCTTTCCCTTTTATTGTTTGTCTTTAGTGTTTGTTGGTTTGGGGAGGTGGTGAGATAGTTTCTCTTTCTTATTTGCATTTTTGTTCTACCAGTGGGTTTCATTCTTTCTTGTGTATTCATGGCAGTGACTGTCATTTTTTGGATTCCTGATGCAGGACTCCCTTCAAGATTTCTTGCAGAGCTGGTCATGTGGTGATGAACTCCCATAGTTTTGGTTTGTCAGGGAAATACACAGTTTCTCCCTTATTTCTGAAGGATAGCCTTACTGGGTATGGTACTCTTGGCTGGAAGGTTTTCCTTTTAGTGTTTTGAATATATCATCCCATCCTCTTCTAGCCTGTAGAGTTTCTGTTGAGAAGTCTGCTGTTAGTCTGATGGGGATTCCCTTACAGGTGACTTGACACTTTTTTCTTGCTGTTTTTAGGCTTCTTTCTTTGCCTTTGAGTCTTGCCAGTTTGACTATAATGTGTCTCAGAAAGGATCTTTTTTGGATTGAATCTGTTTGGGGATCTTTGAGCCTCCTGATTCTGTAGGTTCAAGTCTCTCCCTGTACCTCGGAAGTTTTCCACTATTATTTCATTGAATATGTTCTCAATGCCTTTTCTTTCTCCTTCCCTTCAGGAACACAGATGATTTGGATGTTTGTGCACTTAAGGTTGTCTGCTATCTCTTTTAAATTTTCTTTATTTTTTTAAAATTAATTTTTCTTGGGCCGGCCCGGTGGCGCACTGCTACAGTGCACCGCTTGGGAGCGCAGTGGCACTCCCACCGAGGGTTCGGATCCCACATACAGACCGGTTCCCGCTCACTGGCTGAGCGAGGTGTGGGAGCAACACCGAGGGTTGCGATCCCACTGCCGGTCCTGGTCCAGTGCGGGCGCGACACTGAGGGTTGCGATCCATTGCCGGACATGAAAAAAGACAAAAAGGGGAAAAAAAAAATTAATTTTTCTTTTTTTTTTTTGTCTGCTTGAGTTATTTCAAGAAGGCCATCATCAAGATCAGAAATTCCCTCTTCTGCTTGTTCTAGCCTGCAGTTTAAGTTCTCAGTCATGCTTTTCATTTTGTTGAATGACACCTTCAGTTCCAATAGTTCTGCTACATTCTTTTTTAAAGGATTAATCTCTTTGTAAATGTCCTTCTTCATATCCTGCATAGTTTTTCTCAATTCATTGTGTCATCTAACTTCATCTTCTTGTATCTCATTGAGTTTCCTTAAGATTTTTATTCTAAATTCCTTTTCAGTCATTTCAAGGGGTTTCTGCTCTATACAGTATGGTACTTGAGACTTATTGTATTATTTTGGTGGACCCATATTTTCTTCTTTCTTCTTCTTCTCCTTCTTCTTCTCCTTCTTCTTCTCCTTCTCCTTCTTCTCCTTCTTCTCCTTCTTCTTCATCGTCGTCGTTGTTGTCATCGTCATCGTCATCTTCTTTTATTTCTAGTATCTCTACATTGATGTCTGGTTATCTAGTTAGGCCACAGCTGCTTCTATTATTCTCCTTCCCTGGACTCTACTGGCGACCCTCCTTGTGTCAATTCAGTCAAGTGGTCAGTGGTCTGTCTGCACAGTGGCATTGGCTTCTGTGGCTCCTGCTGTGGTAGCAGGCTACCCTTGTGGCAGTGGTGACAGTGGCTTTGGGTGCTCTCTGCATGGCAGCAGTGGCTCTAGCAGCTGGAGGCTGCTTGCACAATGATGGTGACTGCCTGGCAGCACCAGTGATGGCAGTGACTGCAACAGTGGCAGTTGTAGCAGCTGCCCACTTGGCTGTGGTGTCTGCAGCAATGGCCCATCCAGCTACATTGCCTGCAGCAGCAGTGGAATTACCTTGCAGCAGCAGCAACTGCTGCCTCCCTGGCATTTATTGTGTCTGCAGCAACAGTGGGGTTACCTCATGGTAATGGCAGCAGTGCCAGCAGCTGCAACTGCCTCCCTTGTGTCTACAGTGTCTGCACCAGCAGCAGGGTTAAGTCATGGTGGTGGAAGCAGCAGTAGTGGTTGTAGCTGCCTCCCTTGCATCTGCCGAGTCTGGAGCTATAGCAACAGGCTCCCCACAGGACTGCTGCTCTGTGGGGAGCTGCTTTCCAATGGGTGGTGATGCTGGAACCAGACGATGGTTCCAGCAACTGTGGCAGCAGTGACAGTGGACCCATTTCCATGTTCTTCTTCAGGAAGAACATGCCTTGGGCACTTCTAGTCTGCCATCTTCCTTGAAATTCTCCCAAGGTTTTCAATAGTACTAAATGAGTAAATAAAATCTATAACAACTAGAAGATAACATATAAAATGAATCAAAGTGTTGAATATGTTTATGTGCCTGGACTATGTGAATCTAATGACACTGTAGCTGAGAAAATGAAATCTACAGGAAACCAGAAGATTTTAGAGAAATGAAGACTTCATAAGAGAGATGAGCGTATTTTCTAATGTGCCTTGCAGGTGGCTTTTATCAAGAAAATATATTATTCAGAGGCCACTTATTATTTAAATTTAATATTTGGCTTTTCCTCTGCTCCTTCCCATTCATTTCTTCTCCCTTTCTAAATAATCTAGTACTAAGGTAATTCAGTGGGGCCAACCAAGGTGGGAGTCTGCTCAATGTGTGAGGGTGTAAGAGCTCAGAGCAGAGCCTCAGAGTTCAAAAGGGGTGAGAAGGGTGTATTTGTGGACAGATGGCAGCCTGGAACAAGGTGTCAGATCCCAGGTAGGGTAAGTAAAGTGGTGTTAAATTAGAATTGAATGTATCAGTGTGATCTCACAGTTTTCCATATATACAGTACATACAACAGATGCCAAATACATGTGTGTGGGGGCATGCATATTACTTTATCTACTGCAAGGACCTAGGAACAGCAACAACCCAATATCAGTGAGCACTTAGGACTCACATCTTAGATTCTCAATTCATATTTTCAGGGATCCTTAGAAAAATGACTGATTTCAGGGCTGAGGCAGGAAAAATACAAAAGTCTGAAACAACATTTTGTGCAAGAAAACAAAGAAGTTGTCAAAAAATTAAGGGGATTTATCAAAAGATCACAGAATCCAGATCAAAGGGGTTTCCACTGGTCAAATCTGGGACCATTTGGGCATCAAAATAAATAATAATAACAGGAATAAAATAGGAAACCGTGAGTTCGTACTGACCTACAGACATGACTAGACTGAAAGATGGATGAGGAGGAGGATATTACATAGCATCTCTCCACAAAATAGTTATTAATTACAGAAGGAACAATGGAAGTGGCTGGCAGACACTACTTTCCACAAGTGATCAAAGAGAATATCACCAGTAATGAGGCAAACTGAGTTTGTGCCCTACCGAATAAGAATAATATTCATGTCTGAATCGATTAGTCAAATGTCACATTTTAAATTGGAATAGCAAGGCTTATCTGATGCAACAGAATATAATCACTTTTGTAATGGTCCTGCCAAAGTTGAAAACCTGAATCTAATAAAAAGAAAACTCAGACAAACCCAAATCCAGAGACATTAAACAAAATATCCGGCCTGCAATCTTCGAGTGTCAAGATCATGAAAGCCAAGATAAGACTGAGGAACCATCCCAGACTGAAGGAGGACAGAGAGACATGACAACCAAATATGACACGGGATTCTGAGTTGGATTCTTAGCCTAAAAGGGGAATCTGGGGACAATTGGTGAAAACTGAATGGCTTCTGAAGATTAGATGGTAATAACATAAAAATGTTGATGTTCCAATTTTGATGATTATATTGTGGTTATATAACAGAATGTCCTTGATTGTAGAAAAATACACTGAACCATTTGAGAATCAAGGGGGATCATGTCAGCAGATTATTTATAAATAATTCAGGGAGAAAAAGGACTTTGTGCTGTACTTGCAACTTTTTTGTAAGCCTGAGATTGTTTTGTAATAAAATAAATATTTGGCTTATTATACTTATAAATTCAAAACACTAGATCATTATAATTACAATGTACAAATTTTATTATTCTGTCTATAGATTTGACCAAATTTTGACAGTCACTTTTATGGGCCCATCTGTAGTTTAACTAAATTCCTTTAAACATTTTAAATTTCATTCATAAACTTTATTATATTAAATTTTCTTAGGATTTCAAATTTTTAACTAACGAATAAGCTTTTCCATACATTTAGATGATTATTATAAAGCTATTAAATTAAACATAAATATAGTGACTGTCATGTTCTCTCAAATGTTCCAATATGGTTTACAAATTTTCAAAATTTCAATTTAAAATCATGTCTGAAACAGTTATTCAAAAATCACATTTTAAACTGGAATAGCAAGGCTTATATGTTAGATGTTCTTCTAATATGCCATCTTCTCTTAAATGTAACTATTTAAAATATTTTTAAATATAGCTATTTTAAATACATAATATGTTTACAAATTATTTCTACATTTAATTTTTTTTTTTCCTTTTTGTCTTTTTTCGTGTCCGGCAACGGACCGCAACCGTCAGTGTCGCGCCCGTGCCGGACTGGGACGGCAACGGGATCGCTACCCTCGGTGCTGTGCCCACCCCTCGCTCAGCCAGTGAGCAGGAACTGGTCCGTATGTGGGATCCGAACCCTCGGCGGGAGCGCCGCCACGCTCCCAAGCGGCGCACTGTAGCAGTGCGCCACCAGGCCGGCCCCTAATCCCAAGGTTTAAAACACTAAAAAATCAGCTATAACATCACAAGTAATTTTTACATTAGCTTCTGAGCTGAATTTACTGATAGTAAATAAAGACTGGAGATTTGAGTTGGGTTATGGGATATATTAGTTTGCAAGGGCTGCCATCACAAAATGCCAGACTGGGTGCCTTAAACAACAGAAATTTCTTTTCTCACAATTCTGGAGGCTGTAAGTCAATTATAAAGTTGTCAGCAGTTTTGGTTTTTGCTGAGACCTCTCCTTGCTCTCAGATGGCTGCCTTCTTGCTGTGTCCTTGCATGGTCTTTCATCTGTGCACACATCCCTGGTGACTCTCTGGGTACCCAAATTTCCTCTTCATGTGAGAATACCAGTCAGATTGGATTAGGGTCCACTCAATAACACCATTTTAGTTTAATTACCTCTTTTAAGGTCCTGTCTCCTTTATATGAATGTATGGGTTTCAACATGAATTTGGAGAGACACAATTCAGCCCATACATGGGATGTGGACTACAAACATCCAGGACATTTTCTCATGTTTAGACCCTCACAGCCAACGCTAAGCCAAGTCTAGACTTCAGAGAACTCCAGTATCATTCCTTTCAAATTGGAGTTGTCTTGCTGTCCAAATGTCTTAGATTCAAATTTCATATTATCTAATTTTATTATCTGATTTGAGTTTGCAGTATCCACTCATATTGACTGATATTCAAAATTCAGGTGTGGTCTCATTCTATTTCTGAATTGTCTTTATATTCTTTCTATTGGCAGGGCCTCAACTCCTATAAATATTTACATGACATATGATTGCACTGAGCATGTCTCTCTAATCTTGCCTTGCCCTGTCTTCATAGTTCTAAGGTCTCACTAATAAAACTTTTGGTACTTAGAAATTCCCTTTGTATGATTAGAAGCTCATTAAACTGACTTCCACCCAATAAAGATGAGTGAACAATTAGAGAACTGTTATGCATAAATCAAGGGTAATTTTAACCTGAAGCTAATGGTTGAATGCAGGGCCAAGGAATGGTGATATATGAAATGTATGTGGGCATCAGCAAAAAGAACAGTGGGCCATAGAGACAGGACCAAAGAACAGGCCGGCCAGCTGAAGGGAAATGAAACAAGAAGTTGGGCAATGCAATAGAGAGTAAAGAGCATTAAGAACCAGACTATTTGGCAAGCTGAAGTCGGTAATTGGCCAAATCACTTTTATCTCTCCAGACTTTGGCTCCCGAAGGTCTCTTCAAAATCCAAAACATCTAGGATTTCTCCTTGCTGTTTTTCTAATCTATCTATTTATAGACTTCCTCAGCAGAAGAGAATGACCTTGAAAGTTAAGTGTCATTTTCTCCAAGAGATAGTTTAGGTATATTGTTTAGGACTCTGGATGCAAGTGACAGAAATCCAATTTAAGACTTTATTATAAAAACACAGGAGTGTCTCCTGGAACTAAAAGAAAGGAATATGTCTATCTCAAAAATATTCATAATCAAAGACTTGAACACTATCAGAATCCCTCCTCTATTTCATTACTGAGTTCCTCTCTGTGCATCATTAATTTTTTTCTTTCTATAAAACAGCCTCTGGATTTCTCAGACTTTGTCTTGTGGTACAAAATATGGTCTCAATAGTTCTAGAATCTCACATTTTCTCTCTCCTCCCCCCTTTTCCTTCCTCTATCCCTTCCATCTCTCGCCCTCCCTTCCACCTCTCTCCCTCCCTTCCCCCTCTTTTTCCCAAGTCCAGAATCCCAGAGGAGGGACACTTGATTCAGCTTTAATTAGGAGCCTAGTGCTCAGTAAAATTTAAAATTTAAAGTCATCAGGCGGTGCAGAATTATATTCTGCATGATAATAGCAACTATGATCACCTGTGGATGAATGAGAATCTCTAGAAAAGAGAGTAAATCTGTGATAAAACAATACATCCAGTTCAATGGAGTAGGGAGGTAGTGCAGAAAAAAAGTCTGGGGTACTCAGGTAGGCACTGGAGCAGCAGTTCATTCTTCCTCTTTTCACTGGTGGAGACAACAGAAGGAAGAGCAGCAGTGGCAGTGTGACTGATGAGCCTTCTCTTTTTGTTTCATGTTTTATAATACAGCTTACTAAGATTAGCAATTATGTAGTAAACACTACCTGGTACGTGACTAGCCTTTCAATATTCTTGTACCTTACAGAATATGATTTACAAGAGTAGATATTAACTATTAATTATTTTAATGACAAGGAAATTAAAAGCATATATCTACTCATTTATTTATGGAGGAACTATTGTGAGCTAGATACTCTTCTAGGGCACAATAATGAGTAACTGCTTTCCTCAATAACTTCACCAGCTTGGAATAAAAAGGATCTAAGGAATTTTATGTTTTTATTGTTGATGGCTGTTGCTGCTGGTATTGTGAATGGATTTCCCCTTCATTACAGCTATCAATAGATTGTTGTAGATACTACATGAATGCAATTGAATTTGAATTTGAATATTTATATTGTACCTGTCCTTATTATTAAAACATTTATCTGAAGGATTCCAGTTGATATCCTAAGATTTTTAGCCATTCTAATAGGTATGTCGTGGAATCGCATTGCTGTTTTAATTTGCAATTTCCTAAAGACATGATTTTGAGCGTATTTGCTATCTGTTTATCTTCCTTGGTGAGGTATCTGTTCTTTTGCCAACTTTTTAATTGGGTTGTTTATTGTTAAGTTTGAAGAGTTTCTTTGTATACGTTGAATGTGAGTCCTTTATCAAACATGTATTTTACAAATATTTTTCCCAGTCTGTAGCTTGTCTTTTCATTCTCTTACGTATATAGCTTTTTAATGCTATTTTTAACAGGTTTTTTTTTTCTTTTTAATCAATGTAAAGTTGGCTTTTTCCTTATTCCAGAAAAGTTTTATGTGAAGTTTGGATTATCTATTTTTCTTAAAGTTTGACATAACTGTCAAAAGTAAAACTTATGGCTCCAAAGACTTTCAGAAGAAAAAATTATGATTACTTTTTGTTTGAGAAAATTAATGTTTTCTATTCCTGAGCCAACTTTGAGTATTGAATTTTTCTCAGAAAAATAATCCAGTTCACTGAAATTTTCTAATGTATTAGTATAGCATGGTATATAACGGCTTTTGTAATACATTTCCTCCATACTTTTTGTGATATATAATTACTATTCTTAAAATTTGTGTTGTATCTTCTGTCATAATTTATTTATAAGAGATTTGGTTTTAAAGGCTTACCATTTTATTGTTCGGTTGATTCTGATTGTTTTTCTACTAATTTTGTTTCTAATTTTCTTCATCACATCTTTCTTAATGCCTTTTTTTGTGTGCTTTGTTGTTTTTTCCCAAACTCCTTAAATTGTGATTAGTCATTTATTTGTTTATTTGATTGTTTATTTATTTATTTATTGGTGATTGTCTTGTACAGGGATCTGAACCTTAAACCTTGGTGTTATAATACTGTGCTCTAACCAACTGAGCTAACCAGCCAGCCCTAGTCATTTATTTTTATGTCCCTTTCTTAAAATAATGAAACTAAATTAAACAAATAGAAAATCTTTTCATCTGAGCATAGCTTTGGCCACATTCAACAAATTTTTAGATTTAACGTTCCCATTTTTCTTACTTTATAAATACTCCTTTCTTGTAGATTAGTATTTACCTTTAGCCTAAGATTTTTGTTGAATTTTTTTTTAAATTTAAAGTAATCCTAATTATTTTAATCTAGGCTTGTGAGCATGATTTCTAGTTTTATTGCATTGTGGTCAATGAACCGGCCTTGACACTTTGTACTTTTGAGATTTTATTGACTTTTTTTGTAACTATGCTTGATTCTATTTTTAAAGTGTTTTAATGTTACCATGAGTCCTTTTTATACTTTGAAACCCCTATTCTTAAATTCTAATTTTATCAAGTATTTTCTATTCTTTTTAATTCCAAATTTACATTTGCATTCTCATGTCAAATAATTCAAATGGAGTTGAAACAAAAAAAAATGAAAGTGAAGTCCCCATTATCACAGGCCAGAAAAAGGGGTAGAGAAGTGGGGTTTCAGGGCACACAACTGAAGGAGACGCTCAGTCTCAGGTGCTCCCTCAGATTTGTACCCGACATGCCCCCCGCACCTCCCCCTACATTTGGTTTTGCTTCCTCGTACTCTTTCCACTCCAGAAAAGACACCACTCTGAGCAGTTTCTTGTCTTTCTTTCCAGAAAATGCTCAGTGAGTGTATGTGTATGTGTGAAGGCAATTTTATGTTTTTGTTTTTGTTTTTAAATACCTGGCATCATTGCTCCAGCCTATTCCTCACTGCTCCAAACTTGGAATGAGAAAGATCCACTTACTTCAACAAGTATTTATTAAGAGTCTTGACCCAATGAACATGAACATATTTCACTCTTCCTACAAACTGCATGCATTCTGGTGTATGAAATACCATAATGTTTTTAACCAGCCTGGCATTAATTATGTTTCAGTATTTGTTGCCACAAAGTATACTTTGGTTAATATTCTTTTTTCAAGTATTTTTGTGCAATAAAATGAATATATATGTGGGAGAAATTCCAGAACATAATACTGCTGGGTCAAATGGTAGGTGTGTTTAAATATTGATAGAAATTGCCAAATTGCTATCCCCAAAACTTGTGCCAGTTCATAATCCTACAGTGTATATTTAGGTGTATCTTTCCCCATATCAATAATGGGTCTCATCGAACTTTTCATTACTTGCTTGTCTAATAGATAAGCTTTTGTATTCCATTGTTGTTTTAAGTTGCATCTCTTTAATTGTAAGTTAATTTTAGCATATTTTCATATATATATTGAACATCTTTATACCTTTTTGGATTTTTGCCTGTTTCTTATTTTGGTGCCATTTATTTTCTAATTGAGTTGGGAGAGTTTGAGATTTGCTAAAGAAATTATTTTTTCTTAAATATGAGATGCAAATATTTTTCTCAGTTGACTTGTTGTTTAATTTTCTATGGTAACTGTTGTTGTGCAAAAGGGTTTAGTTTTTAAGTAGTCAAGTTTAATTATGCTTTTAACAGCTTTATGTTTCATGGCAGGAAGACTTCCCCACTTCAAAATGACAACTTTTAAAATTTTCTTCTGGTACTTTTGTTGTATTTTTAGACGTATATTTTTGTTCATTTGTGATTTATTTAGATATAAGAAAAGATGCAGGAATTTAATATTTTTTCTCAAATATCTATTAATTTGACCCAATATCATTTTTCAGAATAATTTTTATTCATTATTTGAAATCCCGTGTTTATCATAATAAATCCCCACATTAGTTTATTTATATTATCTGTATATTATGCATTGCTAGGTCATCACCAAATGTTTTAAATTCTTTTTTCTTACAATACCTTTTAATACCTTTTAGGGCAAATTCATGTTCATTGCATTTTGCTTCTTGGTTTTTCTTTTTTAAGTTCACACAATAATTTTTTTACATTTCCTTTAATATCATTTTTTTTTTATTCCAAAAGAGGGTAGGAGGATTAAATAGGCAATCAATGTAAGCATTTAGAATAATACCTGCCACATAGCAAATATTCAATAAATTTTAGCTTCTTAAATAAATTAGTTCTCAAATGAAGTAAAATCTATCTAGACATTGTGTGTGCTACCAGAAAGATAATGAAATTTCCATTGACCCCACTTAACTTTGCTTGGATATTGTTTGAATACTCTACTCATATTTGTTCTTCGACCACTGAAAAATACATATAATTGTCCTTAGAAATAATTTACAAAGTGCAGCTCTCCTGGGCTGGCATAGGACTTTCTCCCATGTCCATGATGCCAAACACCAATGGATATCATGAAAATTATTATTCCCACCGAGCACTTTTACCAAGATCCTTCCTGTCTCTGCCCCCGGGTAATATACATCCCAGGGTACATGTACCACTACAAGGACCCCCTCCTCTTCTTTTCAATTATTTGAAGAGGAGTGGTAGAATAGTGGTACCCATGTCAGAGAGCAGTGCTTTTTAAATTGTAGTCTTTAGAGCACTAAGGTTATGTTTAAGGGCCTTAGGGCCACCTCCGAGGGTGATGGGAGGCAGAACTGGTAGAGCTCCAAGACTTCTGAGCATTTTCAGCAAGAACATCTCTCCTTTATATTTCAAAAAATACTTCATTTGGATAAATGATAAAGACAAGGGGTGGGAGAAAGAGAGCAAGGCATTAGAAAGACTTCTGTCCATCTCTCTAGTTACTATGGACCAGGGTTTCTCCACATCTGCACTATTGACATTTGGGGCTAGGTAAATCTTTGTTGCGGGGAAGGATGTCCTGTACATTGTAGGATGTTCAGCAACATCCTTGGCCTCTAGCTAGTAGCAAACCCTCCACAATTGTGACAGCAGCAAATGTCTGCAGACATTGCCAAAAGTCCCTTGGTTGGGAAAATTGTCACCAGTTGAGAACCATGAGTGTAGATCATGCTTTCATGCAGTGAGGCTGTACTAGAGAATGCATGAAGCACCTCAGTTTGGCGAGTTTGCTTCTGATAGCAAAACAAATCATGTTTCTCAATCCACTTCATCAGTCTTTCATTAGTAGAGGTTTTCCTTCAGAATCTGTTAGATTTAGTGTTTTAGTGTCTATAGTGTTAGAAAAGGCTGCATGGAGACTTCCTAGTGTAATAGCACTTATTGCCAGCCTCCTTAAAGACTTTAAATTGTAAGGTTCAGGCTAAGTAATAAAGAATTTCATTATTAATTAATGATGACCAGCAACTGAGCAAAAACAATCAAGCACTTTCTCCTTGGAGGATTTCAGCCTCCACAGCCTGTCAAAGCTTGCAGGAGAGGTAGACGCCTGCTGGCTGCTGTTGGTCTCAAACCAGCCATGCTTAACTTCACGTATTTCTACATGGTCAGTTTGCATTCTTGCTTTCTCCAACATGTCATTTGCTCTATTCAAATCTTCCTTTTGGCTTTCCCAATCCTTGTCAATGATGATTCTAATTTTAATAATATCTATTTTTAAAGATTATAACAGTCCATTTTTAAAGAAGGATAATAATTTAATTTAAAAATGGTTTACAACTTCCCCCCAAAAAGACCAATATTAGAAAGGTTTCCTCTTCTCAGAAATTATTTCCTTTTTAAGAAATATAAATATTCAGTCAGTAATACATTGTAGTTTCTTCTTTCAGGAAATCAAATAAGTAGGTGATTGCTAATATGATTATGTAGTAAGTAATATTTAAAATTGAAAAGTGATTTTTGCTTTTCTTGGCTGTTTATTATATAGCTGGAATGAAATAATACAAAAAAATGCACTTACTATGCAAGTTATAACCACATATGAAAAGTTAAGGATTAGTGAAGTTGTAAACCTAACTTTTAGATTTTAATTTGCCAATTATTTTGAAAAAGTCAGTATTTCTTTTAAATTATCACTGCAAGAAGTATTAAGTGTTATAACAGTGAGTGATTCCAGTGAAGTACAAAGAAAGTAGCTAAGAAAGCTGAAAACTCAAAAAACTAGGGATACATTAAGAGGGAAGGAGAGACTCAAACAAATGAAAACCTTCAAGAGGCCCTTGGAAATATAAGTGATAAAACCTATGATTTTGAACTCCTGTGCCTAAAGGTGCATGTGCCAAATTCTTCTGCAACTGTTATTCCTGACTATATATCTGCCCAGCCATAGCTATAATACAAAGTATTATACAAAGTATGATACAAGGGTATTATAAGACTTCATTCTGCACTTCATAAATGCCAACACATCCCAAAAGTCTTCACCAGCCTAAGACTTAGAACGCCTAAGTTCACCAGATTTTTTCACCCCTGCAATTTATTTTAATAACTTCTGTAACTGCTCTGGGCCCTCATTCCATTAGGTGTGCAACTCTAACATGACATAATCTGTCACCAAACACAGTTTAGAATATTGTACAGGGATCTCTCAGTCATTTTGGGTTTAGGACTCTTTGCAAGCACTCCTCCAATTGTCTCCCAGTGACATTCAGCATGTAACCAATAGCATTTGAAAGCCTGCATCTGAAACTGTCACATATCAAGAAGTGCCTAGCTGAATGAATGTTCACAACTTAAGCAGAGACATTGTTCATATAAGTATTCATTTATTTATTCATTTAACAAATACTTATTAAGCACATACTATGTGCCAGGCAAGACCTGGGACTGGTGTAGTAAAGATCATAGTCAATGTCCCTGACTTTGAATCCCTTCCAGTGAGGAATACCAACAACAGATAACCAACCAACCGACAATAGCATTATCCTATACAATACTTTAAACTGTGCTTCTAAGAAGAAAGAAATAATAATAATAATAATCTGAACTTTCAGAGGGAGAGAGAGCAGAACTATGGTTACTAGAGGGGAAAAAGGGGTGGGGGCGGGATAGTGAGAGGTTAGTTAAGGGACACATAACAGCCAGATAGGATAATAAGTTCTATGGGTATACAGTCAAGCTAGGCAGTAATAATTAACAATAATTTACTGTATGTTATCAAATGGCTAGAAGAGAAGAGATGGAATGTCGTCATCACATAGAAATGAATAAGTTTTGTAATGAAGAATATGCTGATTACCCTGATTTGATCATCACACATTATATACATGTATTGACATTTAATTCTGTGCCCCACAGATATATATATATGTATAATCAATACATTTCAATAAAATAAGTTGTGCTTCTAAGATTGAGAGACAACTATAGTATAATGTAAAGAACAGTGATTTTAGACTCAAGAGATGTGCATTTATGCCCCAGATTATTCATTGTTTTTCTTTTTCTTCCCCCATTTTAGCTAAATTATTTTGAGTAAATCACAATTTAATTTTCTGAGCCTCAGTTTCCCCACATGAAAAATAAGGACAATAATATCCATTTTGGTTAGAATTAATGGACATAATACCTGAAACAATCCCTGGCAATAAAATATTGAAAAGAGAGAAAAATATAAGATTAATGTTATCTTCAAACAGTACATTCTTTTTCTAGCATTAACATGTCTTCTAATTGTCCTTTTGATGGTTACTGTACAATTCAAAAGCATCCAGTTGTACAGAATTCTTCCTATTGCCCAGTATAAAACATATCCTGATGTTCTATCAACTTCGATAGAATATCAGCAGGCAATGGCAGAATAACAGGCAAAGGGCCAGGAAAGAGGTGGTCAAGCCCCCAAATTAAATACAGATGATCCTATCTCAACTGTTAGCATTTTTGAGAGGCAAACCTTCATACTCTGATTTAGACTGACATAACAAACTTTGATATTTTAAAATGTTTCTTTGAAATAAATGTAACTACTTTTTAAAAAAAGCTAAATAAATTTACCAAACACAATGAAATTTAAGGGAGAAATATTAAATATCATGTCATTTTATTATATTCCAGTATGAAAGCTGAAAACGTAAAATAATTATGTATTATAAAATAGAACTAGATATGGAGCTACCAATTTTGCTCCATTAAATGTATTAACTTGACAAGATGTGATCTGTTTTTATTCCTATAATGAACATTATAAAAATATATAGGATGTTTTATTTCTTAGTGAACATTATAAAAATATGCAGGATGTTGATAAATTACAGAGTCATCAGGGATATATGTAGTCCCCTGACACAGGGGCCTATATATCTTTGCTATAATATTTCTGTGCCTCAACCTGTCTCCTAAGATTCACATGCTTGTTTCCAACTGCCTGTTGAATTTTTCTGCCTGAATAATTCACTAGTACATCAATCTCAACAAATTAAAAATGAATTCACTATTTTCTTTCCAAACCTTATCCTTCTCCTAACATTTCTATTCCTATTGACATCACATCCTACAATAGCCAGGAACTTGCACTTAGTTTCAGAGTCTGTGTACGAGCTCTCCAAACTAGCATCGACCTCTTCTTGGTCTCTTGTATCAATCTCTTCTTTATATCTTCACTGCCACCACCCTAGCTCAATTCTATTCTGTCCCTTTCCTAGACCAGATCAAAGCCACATAACTGGTTACTCAAGACAAATCTCCTCCTAATTTCAATTCATCTACATTGTGCAGGACAGAGTAATGGCCTCCAATGGTCCTAATCCCCAGGACCTGTGAATATGTCACTTCACATGGCAAAAGGGGACTTTACTGATGTGATTGAGGTTAAGGACTTTAAAATGAGGAGATTATCATGGATTATTGAGGTGAGCCCAATATAATCATAAGTTCTTAAAATTGGAGGACCTTTCTTCATGTGATCAGACAGAGATATAACTAAATTAAAAAGGTAAGAACAGTGTAATGTTGCTGGCTTTGATGATGGTGGAAGGGGCTGCAGAACAAGCATGGCAGGCAGCCGCTAGAAGCTGGCAAGGAAAAGAGGAGGACACAGATTCTCCCCCACAGCCTTCAGAAAGCAGGGCAGCCCTGCTGACACTTTTGATTTTACTCCAGTGGTACTTGCATTAGACTTCTAACCTACAAAACTATCAGATAATAAATTTGTGTTGTTTTAAGACACTGTGTTTGTGTTAATATGTTACATCAGCAATAGAAAATTAATGCTCATGTACTGCTGGGTTAATCAGTTTAAGAACATATGTGATCATCCCTACTCCTTTAATCCAACTCAGGATTCTTTGCGCAACCCCTTTGCCTACCAAGTATAATTCAAATGACTCAATCTTACATACATGGATTTTATAAATTTATTGCAGACATCTCCCACTATTTGCCTTCATCATTATACACTATAAGCCATTCCCCGAATCAGTCCCTCACCTTCCCACCACTGTGCCCTTACACATGTTTTGTCTGGAATGTTCTTCTCCTCATCTTTGCTTACAGAAATTCTAGCTATCCTTCAAGCTTGAAATCCACTACCACTTTTTCCAAGTGGTTTTCTCTAATTTCTCTAACTAGAAATGAATCATTTTGCTCTAATGTGCCTTCTTGATCATTGTTTATGTAGCATAATTTTATCTCCTCCTACTTTCTTTATGCAGAAATATTGCTTTGCCCTCATTAAATCCATAATCTTTACAAGAACAAGAATCTTGACTTTCATCTTTGAATTCTTGAGGCACCGAGTTCAGGTCATTGCACTGAATGAAGCTCAAGAGTTTTTTGTTTGTTTGTTTTGGTCTTTTATGACATTTCTTACTGACCAATTTAAAGAAGACCTGGAATGATATATCTAAACTTCTTTAAATGGGACACTTTAGACTTTTAGACATTATTTTTATTGAATTATCTTTATAATACTAAATATCATAATATGGTCTTAGAAGGCAGTCACAATGAAAATCTTCTGATACCATTATCAGCTGGGTATCTCTATAACATCCAATTCCATAAACATTTTAGATAGTCTTCAGACCATGAAGAATCATGTAGTTCAAACCATTTCCCTTTGGTTGATATGGTTCTTTAAAGGTGTTTCAATGTTTCTTCCTCCATTTTCTGCTTTGATTGTTTTTCCATATTTTGAAAATGACAATTTTGTTTTCTCTAAACAATGTCATCTCTGAGCCCCAGGCAGAGGACAGAGTGAGACCAATGTGCCAAACACATGGTTGACAAGAGACTGATTTTCCAAGAAATGATAACCAGATGAGAGTTCTCAGTGACCTCCTGGGTTTGGAGACATTTTGCCAAAGCAAATGTGAATTATATCAGCTGACAAGGGAATTATATAACAAGAAAAAAGATAAGGAAACTGGCTTAATATTTTTAGAAAAGAGAATCTCCTTCCTAACATGCAAAATATCTTCAATATTCCTACAGAATATTGACACCACTTCTAAAATGGCACTGCTGAAAAATGGTGCTTCTATGAAAAAGAAAATCACTGTTGTTGGAACTTACAAAATATAAGGACATAAAAGGAGTGATAACTAAATTCTACTGAAACCATTTATTGAATATCTACTCTGCTGGACACTAGAATAGGAACTGGGGATATCAACACTAATAATATAAGGCCTTGCTCTCAAGAAGCTTAAGCACAAAGACAGTTCATAGTTGCTTGATTCACCAAGGGGCTAACTGGCTTTTGATGATTTATTTTCAGTGATTTAACTTTTGGTAAATTGACCTGCCTCTCAGAACTTCTAAGAATTTCTGAAAATTAAGAATATGATAGTAGTAACACAAAAATTATTTTAATTAATGGGGGTAAATAATGTGACAGAGTTTTCACAAGATTATTTGATAGTATAACGAAGAAGCATCTAGAAGGCTTTCTGGATGAAGTGATTCCTAAGGTAAGTCCTGAAGAATGAGACGGAAATATGTAGCTAAGGACGGGGCATGTGTAATAAAAGAAGAATCATAGAGAGAACGGGACGTGGTGAGGAATTCTGAGTAGATTACGCCCACTGTAATGAAACGTCTGAGGAAGGACATGAACGGGAAGCCACAGAGAAGGAGAGGTGAGCAAGGACTAGATCATGAAGCATCCTATGCACACTGCCCATGCGTTGGGGTTCTGTTTTAATAAACCTAGGAAAACTAAACAGAAAAAGTTGAAATATCGATAGGATTTAGTTCAGACAAAATGGAATAAAGAATGTTTTAATTTTTAGATTAGATTACATGAGGGTGGAAAGAGAAAAAAAGGCTTGGTGAGTTTTTGAGCAGCACAGGGCTGTGATTAGATTGCTCAGCATAATGAATAAGTTGGACTGGAGAGATGAGAGGCTGGGGGTTCACCTAGAAGGTAATGCAATAATTCATGCAAAAAATCACAAGGCAGCGACAGAGGCCTAGAAAGAAGTAAACAAATGTGAGAAATATTTTGGAAGTAGAATTAATGTGATTTAGAGACCAATTGTCTATGAGGAAGGAAGAAATTGCAGATGGCCTAGTGATCTCTGTCCTGGGAGACTGAGCAAGTGATGATAGCATTAAACAGTATTGAACCTAGTGAAAGCAGAACACAGTTAATTATGGAGAGGCGGGGAAAGCTTGGTTTTCATTATGTCGATTGTACATATTAGCCCAGCATCTTCACAGAAAAGCTTAAGTTTATGTAAGAGCTAAAAGCTAATAATTTAGTATAATGTTGCATTTGAATTGTTTTCAAGAATTTTGCTCAATCTTTTCATTAATAAATGAAACAAGATGCCTAAAAGAGGCTTTTGTACCACCCTTTTGGAGGAGAGGCGGGGAAAGCTTGGTTTTCATTATGTCGATTGTACATATTAGCCCAGCATCTTCATGGAAAAGCTTAAGTTTATGTAAGAGCTAAAAGCTAATAATTTAGTATAATGTTGCATTTGAATTGTTTTCAAGAATTTTGCTCAATCTTTTCTTTAATAAATGAAACAAGATGCCTAAAAGAGGCTTTTGTACCACCCTTTTGGGGTAGTTTCTATTTATTTTTACTTGGCAAAAAAAAATGCATGTATATATGTAGTAATATTTGCTAAATATCTACTAAATGCAGGCACTGGTTTGAGTATTTTTGGATACTATGTCCTCCATTACTCACAAAATTTGAAGAAAATGATGCTCAGGAAAGTTTAGGTAACTTAGATGTCTATACCCTAAACTTTATCTTTGTAAATTCCTGCCTGTCCATGCCCAAGGCCAAAGACTAGCAACTTTTCTTCATTTCTAAGCACAATGGTAGGACATTTACTCACAAAATTTGAAGAAAATGATGCTCAGGAAAGTTTAGGTAACTTAGATGTCTATACACTAAACCTTATCTTTGTAAATTCCTGCCTGTCCATGCCCAAGGCCAAAGACTAGCAACTTTTCTTCATTTCTAAGCACAATGGTAGGACACATATAGAAGAATACTTTATAGTTTGAGACCCTCAGCTTTGTATGTCTTTAGTAAAGTGGTAATACATTTGGTCTTGTGGTGTTATAGGTTGAGACTGTCATATATTATTTGGACACCGGATGGCAATACTCTAAATAGGCTACTATCTATTTCCTATGTCAAAGACAATCTTACATAGGGTTTTCAAAACAAAGCTTCATTTCTGAAATCCTACTTGGTAGCTGGCTCTCTGAGCCTTGTATCATGTTTTTGCCAAAAGAAAAGGCAATTTGGCTGAACTTGCCAGTCCATCTATCCAAACACTTGCAAGAGGTAAATCATATTATCCTTAATGATGGAAATAATACACATTATAAATTAACTCCAGGAGGCCAAGGGCTAAATTAAGTTTTCTTAAAGTGAAATTAAGAATCTGAACACATTCAAATAATCTGTGTCCCAGTGGAAAATGTGAGTATCAATAATTCTGCAACATCCACATCTGATAAACATACTCTGACCTGGATGTGGTCTGTGTGGAAATATGTTTCATTGTTCTAAACTGGAGAATCTGTGGAATCTTTATTATATGGATCTGTTTGGGGCAGCCTAACACCAAATTAGGAATTTAATAGAGAAAAAAATGAGGATAACAGAGTCAGCTGGCTGGAATTTGGTATTAAGAGAGAAAGAAAAAAGAGAAAGGAATCATTATATGATTTACCTACACATATTAAAAAGCTAAGACTTCCTTCCCATATGCAAAAGAAGAAATACATAGTTGGGCGTATTTTGGTGTTTTTTGTTTCTTTGTTTCTTTGCTTTGTTTTGTTTTGTATTGTTTTTGAGAGATTTAAGGATGTGCCTTGCAGCTAGACCTGTCCAATTCCAGAAAGTAATACAACAGGTCCCTCAGAACTTACATGGGCTAAACTCTAGGAAAAGCTCCTCACTTCCTCAAACTTTTTGGAGATAGACCTCTACAATATGTTGGAAATCAAAGCTAGTGAATAAATCACTCAAGCCAGCCATGTGTCATAAAAGCAAAGATCTTGGCCATTTCCCTGGGCAGTGTCTCAAAATGGCAATCAGGAAAAGTAACATTAGGAAGTGCATTCAACCAAAAGAGTCTAGTGAATTTCAGATCTGGGGACAGCTGTCAGAACTAAACCAGCTTCATATGCAGATGTGTGCTCAAGCCAGAGGGACTTATTCTCATCTAAAACAGCTTGCTCTGCTGAACTCTTCTGTCATTCTCTTTATAGTAGAAGTGATATTTTGAAATGCAGGAGGGAAAATTATACCTCCAAACAAATAAAAAGTACCAGCAGCCAAAACTTGTTCCCCATGGGAGAAGTATATGTGTACACCATAAAAGTATCATCTTTTGCTTTACAATATGATTTCTACATGAGTTTAACTGAGATTGCAGAAAATCACAGAAGATTCAGAAATATGAGATCAAAATCATCTCACAAATTAAAAAAATCAAAAAAACAGAAATATTTTATTGTACTTCAATCACTCTCATTTCTAAAACAGGGTGAGATTGTAGATAGTTTTGTCACCTATGAGTGGCTGATTGTCAGCTTCAGGGTATACATCAACATAACAGCACTAGCTGAAGAAAAAGATTATATTTGGAAGTAAGAGAGTATGCACTTGTTTGAGCAGTAAGGAAAATAAATCATTTCTATAACTGTATTATAACCCCATTCTCATTTTTCTATATGCAATTTCTGAGGAGCTTGAATAGCATATGATTTCTAGATTGTTTTTATACTTATAGTGAGGCAGCAAAGAGGATATTCAGGCAAGTGGTTGTGGAGGAATGTTCACAGAGGTTCTTATCTTAAAATCCAGTGGCACCTAAACATTTGGTACAATATTAGACATAATTAGGAATGTCTTTTAAAACTGCATATTCCCAAGCTACATCCTAGCTCAAATAAATCAGCATCTCTAGGCAGTGGCACATTCATATGCTACTGTTAGAAACTGTGAGATAGCCCAGGTATGGGTGCCATGGCCCAGCTGGTGACACTTTGTGGTGGGCTCTTCTCAAGATGGCTCAGGCCTGGCCACCATCCTGAATGTCCCTTGCTCTTCAGGACATGACATCCTTTATTTCCCTGCCAACAAGTGGAAGAGCGGCTCACCCACTGCAGCCTGCTTTCTCCACCCTGTCGGCATCCCACTTGCAGAATTTTCCAGGTGGGAAGAAATCACTAATACCCATTACCACATACACTCCCAACCTCTGGAGAACATACACTGAGATCATACCTGATGCTTTGGTAAAGTCCCGTGGCTACACTTGACCCCATAATTCTTCAGCCCAGTTAACATTCAGTATATGCCCACCCAATCTCCCTAAGTTTTCCTTGTCTCAGAGACCCTCATTTGGCTTGGGAAGAAACATCTCTCTGGGATGAGAGAAGTCAAAACACTTTCTACTCCTACAAATTTCTCTAGAAAAGTGGCCTTTCTAAATCATAATTTTTTCCCCTACATGCTAGAGATGAGTCCTGCCATTTAAAAGACGAGTTTGTTCACATAGAAAGAGGAGATAAATTTGGTAATTCTCTTTAGAATATGGGAATATTTATCTCTTGTTGCTTTCAGCTTTCATCAACATGCAGGAAGAATCCCTTTTAACATCCTGTTCCACAGATTTTCAAACTCAATGAGCTGACTGCAATAATAAAGATATGTAATTCTTTCTCCCTACTCCCTACTAAGCTGACTCCGGGGGCCTGTTCTCTCTCCCACACCGACCCCCACCTAGGACTCCATGAGGAGAAATTCATCCTATAGCTTATCTGTTCTATGCTCAGTCAAAAACAATCTCAACTAGCTTTTACCAACACAGTTAAATATTAAACGTGTTTACTATTCAGGGATTTTTCTACCTGGTTGTTATAGTTTTGGTAGCTTGATATTGGACATGGTGGGTGTATTAATACCATGAAAACTGGCAAAAACTGAAAAGCAGGGGTTTCTTTTTGGTGAGGATAGGGGAAACTCAGTTTACCATCACCAGTCAAGAGTAATAATAATGAACTTAATTTAAAACTACCTCCTCCTCAAGATTTGTACACTGTACTATAAGTATGACTGTTACATATATAAGATGTTGATTAAAAAAATAAAAAAGTTTTAATAACTCCCCCTACCCCTAACTCCAAGACTATGGCTAGCATGAGGCCTGGAAGCCTAGAATGAAAGAGAAGAACAAGACGAGCTTCTTCCAGATTCTCCGTTCTCTCTCTTATAGTACTGCTTAGCAGCTGCATTTCCAGATCTTTCTAGAACTGGACTTCAGAAGAGCAGAGATTAGGGAGAAAGGACACAGCTTTAGGTGACTGGTGCAGTTGTAAAACAGCCTTGGTCCTCCCTGACTGTGGCTGATGCACAATCACTGTGCCCTTTCTTCTGTGGGTCTCTTTTGAGATCAGAGTTCTCAGACTGGGGACTCCAACTGCTGGTCCCTAGCTGCTCCTCTGGCTGATGGCTTAGGTCATTCCCTCAGCCTTTGGACTCAGAGGGTCCAGCCCTCTGCTGTTACATGGCTCCTCCAGACAGTCCTCCTAAATGAGATCCCTTCTTAAATGATCCTGGGTAGGCTCCCTCCCATGTCAACCACAATTGCCCTCTTCCCCTATCCTCTCCCTCAGAAAATAGGCCTTTGCAGCCTTCCATCTGCTGTGTCCCTCAGAGCTCTCTTGCCCTTGACTTTGCAGAGACGAGTCAGCTACTGGTCCTTGTGCCCTCCAAATTACAAACCACACAGGTCAAGATCTCTAAATAGTGCTCCTGTAACATCCTTTCCCACTTGGGCTAATATAGAGAAGAAGAATCCCTCAACTCCCCCTCATTGGAGAAAGAAATCCATAAAGCAAATAAAATACCTCTCTAATAGATGTCATTCTCCCCAAGTTTCTTTTCACAAGTACCTTGTGATAGGTAGTAGGCCAGTGGGACCATACAAGCTTTCTGGCTTCTGAGCACTGCATAGAGAGACGGTTTAATATCTTGCTTTATGATGTGGGATGTAGTTGGTAACTGTTGTATTACTCTAAGCTTTTGGTGCCTTGGCAGAAATTCTGAGGTAACAAGAAAAATTATATTTAACATCTTATTATATATGAATATGTATTTACGAGTATGTTTGAATTCATATATTAAATATCTTGACCAATACATATATACACAAACTCTGGAGAAAAGAATTTGGAGGATATATGTGCTTTTTTACTTTATAGTTTTCTGTAGTATGTAGTTTATTTTTATAGTATGGATGTATTATCATATTTTGTATTTTTTAAAGTGATGTCTCTGGTGCTGATTCAGGTATGAGAACCTCTAACCTCTCAGAATGCATTATTTTGTTCAAGTAATTTATTGCAATTTGTAATAATTCTATAATTTTTGTGTATCTTTACTATCTATCTCACTCTCTAGACTATACTATCCTAGGGCTGTTTATATATGTCACTAGGGTATCCTAGGATTAAGCACTTAGTAGGTATTCTTTGTTGAAGCAAAACTAAAAAACAAAAAAACAGGAGTAATAGAAGTGGTCACCCATAGTTCATGGGTATGGCATAGATGGAAATTAAAACAACACTTTTTAATGTGTATTTGTTTATATTGGGTTTTTGAACAATGTAAATGTATTACAATGTTTGAAAACAAGAGTTTTTAATAAATAATAAAGAGAAAACTGAAACAAATACAGGTAATAAATTAACTTCTATGACTTAGTAGTGGTATATATACAAGTATATATTATTGTGTGAACTTTTATATGTTTAAATATTTCATAAGTTGAAATATTTTTTAAAAAGATAAAAATAAAAATAGCACATGATATAATAGTTTAAAGAACCTTGCTATGGAGTCAGAACAACAGATCTGTTCTACCTCTGTCACACCAGGGACTTTGGGTAAGTGATGTCCTCATTTGTAAAATGAAGATAGTGTTTATATAATCCTTGAAAAATTATGAAATAATATGTGTTAAAGTGCCTTGTAAAAAGGAACATGATGCAAACATTAATTTTTTTTTCTTCTCATTTCAAAGTCTTAAATTTTAGGATGATACTTTGTTCTTCTTTATTTATATTCCAACTATTAGTTCAGTACCTGGCTATCAGACTGCTATCTTCATATCCTAAGTATAAACCAAGATTTTTCAAAGTTGGCAATACAGAAAAACTTCATGCTGGGAGAAGTGACTGGGCATTGCAGCCTTGACTGTTGTACCCCTGCGATTCATCCTCCTTATGGGGAAATGGCTGTTAATTATAGCTGCTATGACTTCAGCAGCCTCAAGGGACATGGCTCTCCCCTTATCCATGTGGCCTTAGTGTGCACCCATGATTTCCCTTGACTGCTCTTAGCCTGGTTGGGAATAAGCCAACGCATTAACCAGACTTTACTAAATGCCTGGAGATAGCAAAATGAACAGAAGAAGGGACGGGGGACAGTAGGGAGGGGCAGGAGGGGGGCAGAAAAGGAAAAATAAAGCAAGAACAAATTTGATTCATTAGACCAAATATAAATCTTATTCATAAGACATTGCTTTCTCTTCAAAAGTCCCAGAGCAGCTTAGGGGGCTCAATGTCAGCCTACTGCAGCCTATGTAGAGGGCTCAATGTCAGCACAATCAGATGCCCATAGAAAGACATTTTAACAACTCAAAAGCCATTGTCAAAAAATAGGACACACACACACACACACACACACACACTCATACACACATCCAGCTGTACTTCAATTCAAACTTAATATAATTTAAGGACATTCGTAAAGTAGGAACATTTCTGGACTATTCAGCACGTAGAGTAGGATTAGTGTCTCAGAATCTCAGAAATTTTAAAGGGATTCTAAGCTTTAGAAAAACAAAATGTCAGGCCGGCCCGGTGGCGCACTGGATAGTGCGCCATTTGGGAAGCGCAGCGGCGCTCCCGCCCGAGGGTTCGGATCC
>NW_007737195.1:0-11116 GCF_000696425.1 Galeopterus variegatus | reverse complement strand
CCCGGTCCCGGTCGGGGGGCAACACTGAGGGTTGCGATCCATTGCCGGACACGGAAAAAGACAAAAAAAAAAAAAAGTAAAACAAAATGTCTACTTGTTTGGGTTTGATGTTCATAACATAGTCCATATTACACAATTTAGTCAAAAGATTAACACAGAATTAATTGAATAGTTGCATTTTATGATTTTCTATGGTCTAAAAACACATGCCCGTTTTCCAGCTTAATGAGATTTCAATAGTAGAGAGAGGGAAAAGCCCTTAAAGAATTTTTCTTTTTTAAAAAAATTTAATTTTATTTTGTCAGTATACAATGTGGTTGATTATTGTGACCAATTACCGAAACCTTCCTCCCTCCTCAAAGAATTTTTCTAGGGTTCTATAAAGTTCAAATATTTCTTATAAGGTATAGCATAAAACTCAATTAAAGAAGTTGTTTTTGTCTCCAAGGAGACATTTTTTTCTTCCCTATTTTCTTATTTAATTAACTAATATTGTAATAGAGGTGGACTTAAAACTCAGGGAGTGAAAGAAGATAGAAAAGATGCATAAAGACTCTTGAGGTATAAATGACCTCAGCACAGATCAAAAAACATTAGAGCCATTATTATTACAGGAGAATAAAACAGGGGCTTCCTAATTAAATTAGTGAAGAGGAAATAAACTTTCCAGCACCAAACAGATTCAGTACTATGAAATAAACCCACCTTCCAATATGAGTATACCATGAATCATATTCGATTATGTAATTTGAAAACTCCACCATAAACTAATTGATGACCATTCAGAAACAATCCAAAATTCAGTACAGAGGAATCTTGTCCTCTCTATTCATTAAAACAGTTCAATCTGCATTACATTTTTGAATGATGAAAATATTTAATCAGTCCAAATGGCAGCTCCTTAAGGATTCAACCTTTTTTTTTTTCCTTTTTCTCGTGACCGGCAACGGGATCGCAACCCTCGGTGTTGCTCCCGCACCTCGCTCAGCCAGTGAGCGGCCGGTCTGTATGTGGGATCCGAACCCTCGGCGGGAGGGCCGCCGCACTTCCCAAGCGGTGCACTGTAGCAGTGCGCCACCAGGCCGGCCCAGGATTCAACCATTTTTAAATTCACTTTCAAGCAAACCTTCCAGCTTCCAGATTCCTTGCCCATAGAATAGATGTGGGAAAAAATTTAGTGAGATCCAAGCAGTCTGAGATATTACAGTATAACCTACTTATTTATTAATGTGTTCAAAACATATCTAGTGAGTATAAATTACATACCAAGCTCAATGGTATGAAAGATATCACCACCTCTATGGAGCCTATTAAATAACAGGGGAAATGATTAAACAGGTAATCATATAATGTGATAAATATTGTAATTGGAGAGGTACAGTGTTCTATGGAAGCACAGGGCAGAAGCAGCTACATGTGTTGTGGGGTCTGTGGGTATAGGAGGGAGGGGGCTACAAAGAAGTAATCTTAAAAATGATGTGTGCCTCTTTCTTCCCCCTGCCTCCCTCCATTTTCCCCACTGTTTTTCTCTTTTCCCCTTTTCTTATCTTATTCCAAATATCTATCTTTTTTTCTTATCCCAACCTGCCTAGTATTAGTTCCTTTACTATTTCTGTAGTTAAAATCACCAAAAGACTTGAGCAGTAGTCCTCTTTATAGCTAAAACTCAATTTATATCCACATTCAGTTTTCTAAAACCACACAGAAACCTATTGCCTGTGGAGTAAGTACTGAACCTGTAGTCAGAAGACCTACCTTCAAATCTTGATTTTGCTGAGTAATAATAGTCGTGTTGCTGATGACAAATAGCTTCTCATCCTCCTCATCTTCATAATGAACCACCCTTACAGGGATATTGCATAGAGAAGTGTAAGTAAAATGGTATATAAAATTCACAGTTAGTCAAACAAAAGAAAATATTATCATCTAAGGAACAAATCAAACAAAAGCATGTCTAATTTGACTCAAATGGGAAGTGTTTTAGGTGACTTAGTTTTGAAATACATAAAAAGTTATACTGTGATTGTACCACCTCCAAAATGAATGAATTGCAGAGTTGAGATAGATGGTACTATACTGTGTAGGAGTTCATTTTGTTTTAAATAAATTTTATTAAAGAAATGTAAGTATCTGAACATGGCTGATAGGGTTTACCATGTGAATCCTGGAAGCAGGTTGACTGATTTAAATGTAGCCCAGGGAAGCTATTCTAAGCATGGAATGGACTTATTTAATAGTTCAAAACACTCAAGTATTTATGCCACTTATAAGTTTCCACGTTTTAATTTTTGTTTAACAGCTAAACACTACTGAGCATTCTATACTTTACTTTCCATCATCTACAACTACAGTGTCCTGAAACAAACCTAACAGTGCAAAGGAAAAATAATATAATGAGTGAATGACCGTGGCCTCCTGCATTTACAGTACACCTTCACCAAGGACCTCGAGTGACATAATCCATTCTTGCCTAGTAGTATTTCCGCAAAGGAAAAATAATATAATGAGTGAATGACCGTGGCCTCCTGCATTTACAGTACACCTTCATCCAGGACCTCGAGTGACATAATCCATTCTTGCCTAGTAGTATTTCCGGCCAGCAAGTCACATTCTAGCAGAAAATTTTGGAAGAGTATATTTTAAACTATAAATATTTTTGTATTTTATAAAATGATCTTGTCTACTTTATTTTTTCATAAGATCAGTTTAATTTTCCCTTTCTTTGAGCAAGGCAATATTCAATTCAAGGCATTTCAGGGAAACTGTCTACTTCTATTTTGGTTATTGACCGATTCTGTCACTCTTTGAACAAATATTTATTGAGGAATTGGTATATGCCAGATTACCTTTCAAGGGTTATTTCATTTAATCTTTTTGACAACACTGTTAGGTACATACTACCTCCATTTTAAGTGTAAAGATACTTGGATAGAGACAAACCAAGTAAAATTTTATCAAAAGCATTCATAGGCTTCTCATAACCCATGTCTTCCTGGAATTAGTTTGCTCATCTAAGCACACTGGGCAATAAATGTCAAAACCTGTTTTGAATAGTTTTTCAATGACACTCCCTTCACTGTGGAAAGGTGCTTTGGAGTCACTGTGTCATGACTGAGGATACTCAATTAGATTAACACATCGTACTGCCAATGCTGTGTTAGAACCTGGGAGAAAGAATGGGAATCAGCTTATTCTTGGCTAGAGGATCAGCCACCTAGTGGTAAGGTTTAGCAAAAATTTTTGGAGTTTATTGCCTGTTTAACTTTCTTTAAATTGCACTTCTCTTAGCTCTAAATAGAGGGTCACAGTCTTGCTCAGCCACTTCCATTGATCAGGACAGACAGATTTTCATGGTGAGAAGTTATTAGGCAGAGTTCTGGGGATGACAAGAAACCTCTTTGACTCCCCCTTCTTTAGAAAAAGGGCAAAACTGCATCCCCCAGTCAAATGCTGCTGCCTTTTGGGAGAGGCATAATGCTCCGCATTCAACAAAACCATGCAGCACAACCTGCAGAGACATTGCAAAGAAGAATAGACCGAATTAGGAATTGGGGGTGATGAATTTATGAATTCTCTGGCCTTTTGTTTCTCCAGCTTTCAAAAGGGGCATTTTGAAAATATTTTTAACTTATAAAATGAAAATTTTGGTATTTCTCACCAAGTGACAACTATAAAGTGTTTTGGAACTATCAGAGAAACACTGTTTTCTAGATATTGCAGTTTGCCAAAAATTCTGAAGTTGAAGACTGAAGAAGTATGAGACTTGAATTAAATGACCAGGCAAGAAGTTTATCATTTCTAAGTCTCTGTGTAGGTATATATTTTTTTCATTATCTATTACAATAAGATTCTGCCACTGAAACATTCATAATATTGAGATTTAGGGCTGAGGTGAGATTTTGTTTTGAAGTGGGAATACATTGGGTCACTCATTCTCAGATAAATGCACACAGTCGAGAGCTCCATGACTCTCTGTGAGACAGATGGGAACTCCTGATGCATACCAGGCAACAGTCCTTCAGCAAAGAAAACAAAAACCCAGGTGCAGAATGTATTGGAACAGTGCAGATGGGCCTTCAAGGGTGCCACTGTTTACAGGAAAAAGGAACAGAGCTCTCATCGTTGAGTGACCACTCTTCCTGGGGATCCATTTCCCCCAGCTGGTCTCAAGCAGAATATCCCCAAAGGCTCAAGCAGCAGCTGTCAATGACCTCTGCCCCTTCAAAGAGAGAGAGTGGGTGGCCGCTTTCACCCACTCTTCCTGGGGATCCATTTCCCCCAGCTGGTCTCAAGCAGAATATCCCCAAAGGCTCAAACAGCAGCTGTCAATGACCTCTGCCCCTTCAAAGAGAGAGAGTGGGTGGCCGCTTTCACTCTGTCAAGATGTGCTAATTACTTGAATGCTGAGAATCAGAGCCTACAAACTACAATGGTATTTCTATAGCCTGTCCACCTCCCACACGTCTTTCTCCTCTTGCCCTTAAATCTTTTTAATGTGCAACAGTTTACATCTGTTTCTGTACAAATCTCTGGCATCTTTTCTATCCAGTTGTATGTTATCAGGTCCCAGTTATGTCTGAGATATAATAATATTTTGGGAATTGAAATTTAACTACAGGGAGAGGGACTTGCAAGGAGAGGAGGTTCCTCTTGACATCTACTCTATGCCAGGGGCATGTCCACCATTTACAGATATGACTTCATCTGATCAACATAAAATCCCTTAGAAAAGACCATGGTTATTCACAGTTGGCAGACAGGGAAACTGAGGGTAAGGGAGGCTGATACTCTTTATGACTCTCCAATCCCTTCTCTCCCAACTCGTCTTTTACACTGCCTAATTAATCTTCCCAAAATGCACCTCTGATTATTTCACACTCCTTCTCTTGTCTAGTAATGAAGTACAAACTCCTCTGTCAGCCTTTTAAGATGTAGTCTCAGCCTGACCTTCCAACCATATCTCAAATGCCTCACAGACACAAATTTCTTCAGCTATATCTCAGGTTTCTGCTCTTCTTTGTGCAATAAAGTTTTCTCTGACTCACCTATCTTACCCTTTATTCTTGTCCTTCTCACAGGGATACCCTACCGTATATCAGCCCAAAGATCATCTTCCATATGAAACGTTTTTCCACCTTTAATATGTGTTAAACTCACTATAATTCTTATATTAAATGTGTACTCTGATGTTGGACTATTTATACTCACAGTCAAATGGGCATCAAAATGCAGTATAATAATTATCTCCATGGGACACTGTATTAGGCATCATGTAAGAAGAATTTAAGAAAAGATAGAATTTCTTTTCTAAGCAGTGTTGAAAGAGAGTGAGAGAAAAAGAGAGAAGAGAATCAAGTCAGATAAAACGCCATAAAGTAATTATAGAGATCATAATATGAAATTGACTTTCCAAGTAAAAATTTATTGCCATTCTGTTTTATCTAGAAGTTTGGAGATCAATGGTTTTCAAATGCATGTATTTTATCTGTTAATGGAGTGCACAGAAGTGTGTTGTGGGGTCAGATAGATTTACTCTGAGGCATATGAAACACTCCCATTAAAAGTTTGAAGTGCAAAATTAATTTCTGGGGTAGAAGCTGAATTTTGTTTCTTCTCAGTATGCATGAACCAGTGTAAATTTTATGCATGTAACTCTCAGATTCCAATATCTTACAGAGGAAAAAGAATAAGTACTGCAAGAAATGGATAAAGTACACTTCCTTTTATTTCCATAATGAAGTTGCCTGATACACAGTTTAACACTGAAATTAATTTCTAATTTAGCCCTTACAATAAAATGGACAATTCTATGATATTTGACATCATGTATCAAATGAACTATAAAACTCATGGCAAAAGAGCCCTTCCAGTTAAATCAAATGAGGCTTTTAAAAAGTCACATACTCAAGAGTCACTTAGCAGCTGTTAACTTTTTTGTCTAAAGTATTCCCAAGGGGGAACTGGCCCCTTCTCCCACCCACAGCACCCTCTTCACGTGCCCCATTTGTCAAGCCATTTGTCAGCACGCAGCAGTATCCAAAGCACCTGGACTCTGTCAGTTTCTCATCTGGAAAGCAGAGCAAAGCTGTCTAAAGTCACTGGCACTTGCACAGCCATCTCCTTACAATGAACAGAACCCAGCCTACATGAAACCTGCCACTCCTGAACCGCGCTCCTAGTACAGAGAGTTCTGAGTAGCTGTGACACCTCTATTGAGAGCACTGTTGAAAAGAAAAATAAAGGAGTAACAGAAGAAACAAGAAACAGGAGGGAGACCTGGCTCAAAGTGCCTCAATTTCTTCATCTTTATCTTAGACAGGACCTGAGCCACATGATTTTTAGGTCATTTGCAGCTCAAATCTCTATAACATAAATAAAAGCATCACCAGACTGTGGTTTACTTTTTTAACTGCATAGATAAGATTCAGGAATTCAACAAGAGAAAGTATTTTGACTTTGGGGTCATTTGCCCTAAACAGAAAAAAAGTGTAATGTACCTGTGTGTGTTCTGGAATTTTGCTTGATCATCTTAGAAATTCTAAAACAAAGGATACATTAAAAAAAGATCTCAAAAAGGGATGCTACATATTTATGCAGCAGAGAAGGGACCTGACATCCATTTAACACCCACTGTGGGTTAGATGTTTCAAGTTAATGCCCAGAAAAGGCAGTGTCTCTGAAGGCTGCAGCATCTCAGTGGAGTCATATCTATGCTCTAGTCCTGAGTATTCACAGTTCTCAGTATTTTAATAGGTGCCTCATTTCTCTTAGAGATAAACAGGCTCAGAGAGCTTGCCTTACATTGATTAGATAATAACTGCCACACAAGGACTGTGTTAGGCACTTTCCTTAAATGTGTCTTTGAATACTCCCCTCAGTGTCATTACTCCTATCTTATGAGATGGGAAAACTGAAGTTCAGAAATGTTGAATAACTCATCCAAAATCATACAGATTTTAGGAAAAGGTAGAGCTTAGTTTCAAACCTTGGTCCTTCTAATTACAAAGCTACTTTCCCCCAATATTCCTATGCAAAATGTTGTCCAAAGACCACCTACATCAGAACTATTTGGGGTGCCTGAACACCAAGCCAGACCTTCCAAATCAACATGTGTGTGTGTGTGTTTGAGGGGGAAGAGGGAGCAGGTATCTAGATCTTTAAAAAAAATTTTCTCAAGTGATTGTTTAAATTCAAATCTGAGAAGATTTGCACAATACTGTACTGCCTTTCTGCATAAAACTCACAAGAATCTGAAATGAACCCAAAATGCATTTAAAGAATTATAACAAGAAATACAGATACCAAGAACACTGGAATACTCCGGTTGGATAGCCAGTCTGATCTCCCCACAGCACGTGAGAAACTAAGCTTTTCTCAGAAGGGGACCTGGAGAATAAACATGCAGTAAGTACAAAGGGGGTTGGATTCATTCAAGATTCATGTCATTGTATCTGTCTCTACGATGGGATTAAATCTGAAAAAAAAGAAAGAAACAACAGTTGGCACAGTGTCTTTTACACATGCAGTAAGTACAAAGGGGGTTGGATTCATTCAAGATTCATGTCATTGTATCTGTCTCTACAATGGGATTAAATCTGAAAAAAAAAGAAAGAAACAACAGTTGGCACAGTGTCTTTTACACCAACCAGGTCTAACTTTGCACTCACAAATTCTTGCTCTTTTTCTCCTCTAGCTGACCCCAATCCCCCATTGATACACTTTGAATCAGACACAGGGTACAATAACATCAACTAGGTTATGGCTCTTGTTTTTAGCTTCCTAAGAAACAAACAGCTTAGATACCTCGATTAGAGTCGGGCCCTTTCTTGATGATCTCCATTACTTGCACACTAACAAACTATTTTTTCAGCAGAGAATAGTTTTATAGGTAATATAAATAGCTAGCTCTTTATACACCAAGTGCCAGATACTGTTCTAAGAGTTTGACTTGTGTTACCTTACTTAATGTTCACAGCTGCCCTATGAAGGAAATACTGTTGATTGTCCTCATTTTACAGATGAAGAAACTGAGGCACAAAGAGGTTAAGAACATTTCTGAAGGTCAAACAGCTCTAAGCAACAGAGCTGGGATTTAAACACATGCAGCTGAGCCCCGATCTGTGCTCTTATTTATCCTCCTGTATTGCTTATAAGAAATTTTATATGCTTGTTTTTGCTAGTTTTATTCTTTAATGGGGACAAACTTATCTCTACATTCAGGTGGCATTTTAAAGAAAGATTGTGAATCAATCAATTAAAGATACAACTGACTCAGCATTATATTTGTCACACACACAGCAGAAAAACTAAGTTATCTTTACAGCATCCCCTTGTCATATTTCCATAAACATAGTACCCACCCCTATTCAGAGATTATTTTTAAATTGCATAATGCAAATTCTAAATATAGATGTCACTGGGAATATTAAATCAACTGGGTAAAACAGTGGGAAATGAGTATATCACTTCTCTCCTCTGCTTACCTCATTCTATTTGACGTTCATCTGGATTTTTTCACTGATAAATTATTTCAGAATCACCAGAACTTGTTAATTTAGACTTCCTATTTTATAATACTACACTTCCCGAATTGCTGCTGATGCTAAAGATCACTTCCAAGCAAGCTAAACTAACTTACACATTTTAAAAATTGTTTCGCTGTTGTCTTTATTTGTTTTTTAATTGACAAATAAAAACTGTATATATTTATGGCATACAATATGATGCTAAATTAATTTATACTTTTTAAATTTATTTTTTAAATATTCCTTTGAAGGTCCATGACATCAGAAGGAGAGGGTCTGCAAGAATGATAGCAGGCCAGACACAAGCTATGTTTCTGTGATTCTCCTCTGTTGTGTGAAGACCCAACATACAGCAGCCTGAAATTTCCACACTGTGTAGTCACCAGTATTGCTGCTGGGTCTCTGTTGGATAGAAACAGGGTGATTTGAATTTTCCGAAGAAGTGATTTAGGAAGATGTAATCTCTGCTGGAGTTTGGAACTGGACAATGTTTCTTCTTGAAATGTTTGCTTTATTTTTATAAACAAATTAAAGGTGCAAGAATTTCTCTCTTCCCCCCGTCCCCTTCCGATTGCTTTGATTATATGTTTGGTTGCTAAATAGCAACCCAGTCTACAATATTTTACATTAAGAAAAACACCAGCAACTTATTCCAAATAAACAGGCAAAATATACTATAATGTTGTGTCGAGCCTGGATTAAAATTATTTATAAATGATACAAAGACCATTTTAGACTTCTTGCTCTACCAGGTAAGCCAAGCATTCAATTAATTCATATATTACTAGGAGATCAAATATTACAATCAAGCCAAGAAAAGATTGAATGATTCGGTTGTAGGTGAATGACTAGCTGAATGCCAATAGCCCTTGGAAAAGAAAAGCAATTAGTCATTCATTCTAGAGGAGTATTTTAGTCCATTCAGGCTGCTATAACAAAATACCTTAGACTGGGTAATTTATAAGTAATAGAAATTTATTCCTAACTGTTCTAGAGGCCAAGTAGTCCAAGATCACGATGCCAGCAGATTCCAGGTTCGGCATCTGTTGAGGGCTCACTCTGCTCCATAGATAGCGCTTTGTTGCTGACTCCTCACAAGGCGAAAGGGGCAGGGGAGCTCCCTTCAACCTCTTTTATAGGGGCACTAATCCAATTTATGAGGCTGGAGTCCTCATAACTTACTCACTTCCCCATAAGCCCCACCTCTTCTTACTATTACATGGAGGACTAAGTTTCAACATATGAATTTTGGAGCGGGCCAGCCCATAGCTCACTCGGGAGAGTGCGGTGCTGATAACACCAAGGCCATGGGTTCAGATCCTACATAGGGATGGCTGGTTAGCTCACTGGCAGAGCGTGGTGTGGACAACACCAAGCCAAGGGTTGAGATCCCCTTACTGGTGACTGATAACACCAAGGCCATGGGTTCAGATCCTACATAGGGATGGCTGGTTAGCTCACTGGCTGAGCGTGGTGCTGACAACAGCAAGTCAAGGGTTGAGATCCCCTTACTGGTAAGGGTTGAGATCCCCTTAGTGGTGATCTTTAAAAGAAAAAAAAATGAATTTTGGAGGGACACAAATATTCAGACCATAGCAAGGAGGAATATCAAATCTGCATTTAATACATAAGGCCTATGGTTAACACCTTGAAGAGCATGTGTACAATATCTTCCAAGAGTTTCCAGAGCCACTCTGATTTCAACCGTCCTGCCTTGTTCACCCAAGAAATTATTGAGTGGTTTCTATGTGTCACACAGAGAATATCGGTATTTGTTAAACTATATGCCCTAAATTTTTGTTTGGGACATATGATCAGAATAGACTTTTATGTTCTCTACCATCAATGAGCTTTTTGAGGGTGACCTTTCAAAATGTATCTGATGGAAGCTGAGATTGAAGGAATTAATTTCAAGAGTCTATGTTTCTGAAACCAGATTGTTTCAATCTTATTAGTTGTGTGAACTAGAGAATGTCATTTAATCCCACTGAGCCTTTGTCTCCCCATTTGCAAATGGATAACAGTACCTGCTCTGTTGGGTTATTGAGATAATTAAAAAAGATAATAAGCACCTCTCCCACTTCTCACCTGAAACCTCCAGTGACCTAAAGGCCCTGAAAGCAGGACTTGGGGCATCTTCAGCACCCAGTATAGTGCCAGGTGTAGGTGGGCCTGTAAGTACCTGCTGAATGAGAAAGGAACCCAGATATCCAGGAGTTGGGAAAAATCAACACCCAAACTCTTGTTATTCATGTATTTAAGAGTAGAGAATAGACATCTTCAATTTACTTTGAAATATATCACAAAATAGGATGGATTGATGGACAGACAAAGCAATGTATAGATGGACAGATATGTGAGAAAACAACTATAACAAAATGTTAATGGTAGAATCTAGGCAGTAAGTACACAGAAGTTCACTATAAAATTCTCATAATTTTTCAATAAATTTGGAAATTTTCACAATAAAAATAAGTAAAAATAAATAAATAAGATAATAAATGCAAACTTCTTAGAATAGTCCTTAGCACATACTAAGTTTTCAGTAAAAGTTAACTCTTATCATTTTATCTAAACTATTAATCAATTTA
>NW_007737194.1:53972-55789 GCF_000696425.1 Galeopterus variegatus | reverse complement strand
CCCCATCCCCTTCATACAGGGGACAGATATAGCAGTGGAGTTGTCCAGGTGCCATATGACATGCATGCTGAAGCAGAACAAAGGAGTGCACTTTGAGTGTGAAACAGTAAAAGATATTTCCACACAGGGCAATCATCCCAGCACAAACTCTGAGGACTCTTTATCTCCTGGCAAGGAAGTTTTTCAGGCTCAAGGTCCATTTTTATTTGGCCAAGTGGGGATCAAAAGACTGCATAAATAACTCTGCCTTATCAAGTAGGTTTGTTAACACCTATAAAATAACGTGTTAGGATATTGAGTAAGATTGCCTTCATTCTATAGGTGAAATTGGGAAGAATTCACATATTGACATTAGTGAGTCTTCTAATCCATGAACATGCACTATTTCTCCATTTATTTTTAGCTGTATTTGATTTCTTTCTTCAGTATTTTATAGTTTTCCACACACATGTCCTGTACATATTGTATTAGATTTATACCTAATTCTCACCTAATTTTATGGTGCTGTTTTAAGTAATACTTATTTTTAAATTTGGAATTCCAGTTGTTCTATGCTGGTATACAGTAAAGCAATTGTTTGTTTGGGTATATTCCCTGGAGTTTTCCACAGAGACAATTATATCATTTCTGAATAGAAGTAGTTCTATTTGTTTCACTGTAGTCATTACGTTATTTTTCCTTGGTATATTATAGCACTATCTTGAACATCATGATGTTGAATAAGAATAGCGAAAGAGGGAATCCTTGCCTGGTTGGTAATTATAGAAGAAAAGTGTCCAATTGCTCTGCATTGTGTAGGATTTTAGATGTAAATTTTTTTGTTTTTTCTTCTTGTGGAAGTTCCTAGTTTGCTGGGAGTTTTTATCACTTATGGATCTTGGATTATGTCAAATGCTTTTTCTGTGTTAACAGGTAGGATCATTTGTCTTTTAATATAGTTGATTATGTTAACTTCTTGTTGAAAGTTAAATGAGCCTTGCATTTCTAGAATTAACCCCCCTTGATTACACTGTNATATGTAGCATTATGAATCTCAACATCTGAATTAAATTTGGGGCAGGAGATTGATCCCACCCTTGTGGGGCAACCACAAGACATAAGGCATCTATGATCATGAAAGGGAAAGTCTTGGGATTATGGTCATATATCAATAATCACTTTAAATATCAATGTTGTAAATAGCTCATTTGTAATGTATTATCCAAAGCAGAACTTGGCATGTCCAATTGTTTTAGCATAATTTGTTAACAGTTTTATCCTTTTGCACTGAATTCCTTTAAGCATTTGTCAAAAATTAATTTAGTTTATTTATGTGGGTATATTTCTGGGCTCCCTATTATTTTATTTTTTTGTCTATACAACAACATACTGTCTTTATTATTTCAACTTTACATTAATGCTTGGAAATGGATGGTGGGAGTCTTTAACTTTGTCCTCCTTCTTCAGTGTTGTATTGGCTCTATTAGATATTTTGCCTTTCCATATACTCTTTAGTGTTCAAAGGGTGGCATCTGTTGGTTACTATCAGGAGTAGAAGACCAAGCACTTATTCCTACTGCATTTGGTATCATAATTACCAAGAAAAACCAACATAGTTCAGTCCAGGATGAAACAATCCTTTACTAACGTCAAGAAGAGACAGAACAAGGTCTGCTTCAGTAGAGGGCATTGGCCTCCCATGTCCAGGAGGACTCTCCTGGCAGCTGATGCAGGGTAACTGGCCTGCATGTGTCCCTCTTGTGCAGCAGCAGAATGACCCCATCCCCTTCATACAGGGGACAGATATAGCAGTGGAGTTGTCCAGGTGCCATATGACA
>NW_007737194.1:49298-52804 GCF_000696425.1 Galeopterus variegatus | reverse complement strand
AGAAGAAAAGTGTCCAATTGCTCTGCATTGTGTAGGATTTTAGATGTAAATTTTTTTGTTTATTCTTCTTGTGGAAGTTCCTAGTTTGCTGGGAGTTTTTATCACTTATGGATCTTGGATTATGTCAAATGCTTTTTCTGTGTTAACAGGTAGGATCATTTGTCTTTTAATATAGTTGATTATGTTAACTTCTTGTTGAAAGTTAAATGAGCCTTGCATTTCTAGAATTAACCCCCCTTGATTACACTGTTTAATTTTTTTTCACATATTTATGGGTTAATTTGCTAATTATTTTCAGAATGTTTTTGCCTATGTTCATGAGAGATCTTATTTTGTGGTGTTCTATACTTGAGTGTTTTTATCTATTTAGGTATTTTGGTAATATTGACCTCATAGAGGTTATAATGTTTCCTCTGCTTTGATTTTCTGGAGCAGATTGTGGAGAATTGGCATCTCATATTTCTTCTTTAAATATTAGGTAGAATTCATCACTGAGACCACCTATGCCTTGATTCTCTCTTTCTTTCTTTTTTTAAAGAATTTTTGATATGATTCTTTAGTCTAATTAGGCTACTCAGGTAATCGATTTTTCCTTGTGTGAGCTTTGGTAGGTTAAGAATTTGGAACATTTTTTCTAAATTATCACGTTTGTGGGCACAAAATAGATTTTACCATTCTCTATACTTTTAATGGCCATGTATCCATAGTAATGATTCTTTTGTTACTGATTTTAGTTGGACATGTGATCCCCCTTTTCTCCCTCTCTTTTCCTCTCTCATTTTTGATTAGCCTTGCTACTGATTTATAAATTTTGTTGCTCTTTTCAAATAATCAATTTTTGGATTCATTAATTCTCTGTTAGTTTTAAATTTTATTGATTTATGCTCTAATTTTTATTATTTTTATTCTTTTGTTCACTTGATGCTTAACTTGATCCTCTTTCTCTAGTTTTCAAAGAACTATTTAGGTTATCAACTTTTAGTTTTCTAATGCATGCATTTAATGCTATAATATTATCCTTAAGCATTCCTTTGGCTGCATCTCACAAATTGTTATATGTTGTATTTTAATTTAATTTAATACATATTTTATGTCTCTTGTCAGATTTATTCTTTAACCTATGCATTATTTATGTGTGTGTTAATTTTCAAGTATTCGAGAATGTTTCATTTTATATTTGTCATTTATTTCTAGTTTAGTTCTCTCTGGTCTGAGAACATAATTTGTACGTTACCTTTTTTTTTTTTCTTTTTTTTTAATTTGTTAAGTAGTGTTTTACAACCCAGAATGTAGTCTATATTAGTGATGCTTTGTATGAGCTTCAAATAAATGTATATTTTTCTGTTGTTGTATAAAGTATTCTATAAATGTCAATTTGATCAAGTTAATTAATAATGCTAAGTCACCTGTGCACTTACTGATTTCTGCCTGCTTGATCTGTCAATTACTGACAGAGGGGTGTTAAAGGCTCAAATGATAAAAATGAATTTTTATTTTCTACCTTTTGTGTGTGTGTGGCCTCATGGTTTGATGTTCTTTTTAGGTGCATATGTGTTTAGAATTGTTATGTTTTCTTGGAGAATTGACCTCTTTATCATTACATTATGCCCTTCTTTTTCTTTGATAATCTGCCTTTTCTGAAGACTGCTATGCCTGAAATGAATTAAATATTCCTGCTGTATTTTGATTAGTGTTAGCATATTCATCTTTCTGTACTTTTATTTCAACCTGCATCTTTAAAGTTGTTTTTTTGTAGAAGACATATAGTTTGGTCTTTTTTGTTTATTTCCCCCACTTTCAAAATATCTTTCCTTTAATTGGTATGCTAAGACCATTCACATTTGTAATGAGCAATGATATATTTGAATTCACATCTACCATCTTTCTAACTCTTTTTTATTTGTCCATTTACTCTTTCTTTTTCTTTTCCCTGTTTTCTTGCCTTTTAATTGAGCAACTTATATTATTCCATTTAATTTCTTATAGCATAACATTTTCTATTTATTTATTTATTTAGAATTGTCTTATTGTTTGCAATATTAATTTTTACTATTCTAAGTCCACTTCCAATAGAAACTATACTGTTTCATGTTTAGTGCAGGTCCCTTATCAAAGAATATTCCCAATTTTTCCATCTTGCAATATTGCTGTCATTCATTTTATTTATCCATTTTAATGATCCAATACAGTGTTAAAATTTTGCTCTAAACAAATGGTTATCATTTATATTAGTAATGAATAAGACAAATGGATGATTTTACTTTGTTTCCATTGATTCCTTCAGTGACACTCTTTCTTTCTTTATATAGATCCATGTTCCTGAGCTCTATCATTTTTTTTTTTTCCTGCCTAAAGACATTCTATTAATATTTCTTGCAGGGCAGGTTTACTGGCAATGAAATCCCTCACTTTTTGTTCGTCTGCAAATGTCTTTATTTCTCCTTCATTTTTAAAAAATAATTTTGCTAATTACAAAATACAGAATTCCAGGATGATGGTGGTGTTCTTTGAACACTTTAAATATTTTGCTTCACTCTCCCTGCTTGCATGCTTTTTGCAGAGAAGCCTGATGTAATTCTTATCCTAGAACCTTTATAGGTAAGGTTGCTGTCATGTCGACATCTCTCCTTCCCCCCACTTATTGCTCTGCCCACTGCTGGCTTCTTTCAAGATTTTCTCTTTGTCTTTGATTTTCTGCAGTTTAACATCATACACTTAGGTGCCTGTATATGACTAGATACTTTGTTATTTATCCTTACTTTGTGTTGTCTGAACTTCCTGCAACTATGGTTTAGTGTTGATCATTACATTTAGAAAATGCTCTGCAATTATTATTCCAAACTTTTTTTTTTCTATTCTCTTTCTTATTCTGGTATTCCAATTATGCATATCTTACCTATTTGGAGTTGTCCCATAATTATTGGACATCTTGGCTTTTTATTATTCTACTGCCTTTCAGTTTTGGAAGTATTCATTGACATATCCTCAAGCTCACACATTCTTTTCTTGGCTATGTCCATTCTACTAATGAGCCCATAAAAGATATCTTGCATTTTTGTTAGGGTGTTTTTTTATTTATAGTATTTCCTTTGGATTTTTTTTTTTTTTTTTGAGTTGCAAGCTTTCTGCTTATATTATCTATCTGTTCCTATATATTGTTTAACTTTTATCATTAGAACTTTTAACCTTGAGAAGTGTTTCTCCTGTGATATATAGCTCCCCCTCCCAGCCTCATACTTGCTTCCCTTGAGGTAGTCTTCCTAGTGTATGTCCTTGAAGTTGTGACCCCTGCTGACTACTCTTTTTCTCTCGAGGTGAAACATAAAAGCTGGAAAGGCCTGACATGAGGAAAAATTACCTTCTGCTAGCTTGAATCAGATTCTGGCAAAGTCCTTTCCCGTGGGACATAGGCTTTTGTTACGCGAGTACATTGTGGCGGTCCGGAAGGTAAATCTCACTAAGGTGTAATGACCTCCTTAAGCCTATACCCTCAGAATTTTTTCACT
>NW_007737194.1:43650-48725 GCF_000696425.1 Galeopterus variegatus | reverse complement strand
AGGTAAATCTCACTAAGGTGTAATGACCTCCTTAAGCCTATACCCTCAGAATTTTTTCACTCTTAATGCTAGTCCCCAGTCAGCATCTGTCAATTTATCAAAATGCCTCTTAAATATTCCTACCACCGTCAGCGCCAGCAGCTTTTGGTTTACTTAAGCACATCTTAGTTTTATTTCTCTAAATGTTTGTCTTGGGGTCGTGCTTTTCTCTGTATCTTCAGTTTCCTGATACGTCTCAGAAAAGTTACAAATTTTTCTGATTTTCCAGCTTAATTTTTTTTATCGTAGTAAAAAGCTGTTTACATGCTTGAGCTAAAGCTAGAAGTCCCTGTTAGTATTTTAAACGACTTTTAACACTGTGAATCATGTGCATTATAATTATTCCTTTCTAATAAACGACTTCCTATAGCACCATAATCCTGTAATAGGCAATACTTTTTCCCCAGGTAATTCATTTCATAAATTATTGCCTCGTGGTTTAGGCTTAATCTCCTGTGCTTGCTGCTCCTGGTAATATCCCAGGACTTTCATCATAAACTTATATTGAGAAGTAGAGTTAATGGAAAATATAAATGTATCATTTATTTTACCATGTAGTACATGATCAATACAGAACATGAGGCAATCTTATTTTGCAAATTTATCGACCCAGTTGATATGTACATTTGTATGTGTGTGTACATATATATAAGGTATGCATATGTATACATATATGTGATATATAAATATATAGTTATTATTTTTCTTGTGTCTTAATAGAAGACCCTGAGGTGTATTCGCTTTGTGATCTACCTCCGGCACTTTCTGTGTACTCTATGCAAAGCTGATTTTTTGATAATTCACTAATAATACATTTTGAGGTCAACTTTTGTTCGGTTATTTTATCTTACCTTGCAAACCCTAGGTCAAGCTATTATTTCTCTACAATGGGTTAAGTTTTCCCTTGTCTTTCATGAAGCTACTAGCTAGCTGTAATTTGCTGTCTGTTTATTCTGCTCTCCAACATAAACACACAAAATTTGTGAACTCTTCAATGTTATGGGAATATTTAAGAGTCATTTTCTCAAGAATATACAACCTGAAGACAATTCATAATATAATTCGAGTTCCAGACACTCCAACTTCCAACTGTTGACTTGGCATATCTATGGTAATACCTCACAAATATTTTGAGCAGTTTTAAAACCTGGTTTTATCTCCATCCTGTAGCCAAGTTTTATATTTATACATACACACACACAAAACAGATATATAAGTCTATATCTATATGTGTATATATATATATATATGTATATTTATATATTCACACAAAATCAAGTAAAAACAACATAAGTAAAAAAAAATAAAAATTACAATGGTGTCTCAATGGATAGTGACAACATTCATCTAACAGAACAAGCCAGAAATCAATGAGTTACACTTGAGACTTCTCTCCTCCCAAACCTTATTTGACAAGTCACTATGTTTTAAAATGACTTTTAAATAAATCTTCAGTCTACTTCATTTCATTTCCATTATCTCTGTCCTGGATAAAGCTTCCATCATATCTTGTCTAAAGAATCTTCAATATCAGATGGTTGTATGCCTGAGGGGTGATTTCTGGGTTCTCAATTCTGCTCCACTGGTCTGAGTATCTATTCTTATGCGAGCACCATGCTGTTTTGGTTACAATAGCTTCGCAGTATAATTTGAAGTCAGGTAGTGTTATGCCACTGGCTTTATTTATTTTTTGCTCAGGACTGCTTTGGCTATTTGGGGTCTTTTGTTGTTACATATGAATGTTAAGATTGTTTTTTTTTTTCCCATTTCTGTGAAGAATGCCATTGGCATTTTGATGGGGACTTCATTGAATCTGTAGATCGCTTTGGGAAGTATAGACATGTTCACAATGTTAATTCTTCCAATCCAAGAGCATGGAATATCTTTCCATCTTTTTGTGTCTTTAATTTCTTTCAGTAGTGGTTTGTAGTTCTCATTGTAGCGATCTTTCACTTCCTTGGTTAAATTGATCCCCAGGTATTTTATTTTTTCTGTGAAAATTGCAAATGGGCTTACTTTATTTCTCTTTCTGTTAGTTCATTATTTAAGTATATAAATGGAACTGATTTGGGGTATTTATTTTGTATCCTGCAACATTACAGAAGTTATTAACCAGCTTTAGGAGTTTTTTGATAGAGTCTTTAGGTTTTTCTATATGTAGTATCATGTCATCTGCAAATAGAGACAGTTAGTTTTGTTTTTTCCAATTTGGTTTCCCTTTATTTCCTTCTCTTGCCTAATTGCTCTGGCTACTACCTCCAGTACTATGCTAAATAGAAGTGGTGAGAGTGGACATCCTTGTCTTGTTTCTGTTCTTAAAGGAAAGGCCCTCAGTTTTTCCCCATTCAGAATGATACTGGCAGTAGTCTTGTCATAGATGGCTTTTAATGCGTTGAGATACTTACCTTCTATACCTAATTTCTTGATAGTCTTTATCATGAAGGGATGTTGTTTTTTGTCTGATGCTTTTCAGCAACTTTCGAGATAATCATATGGTCTTTGTAGTCTAGTTTGTTGACATGATGTATTACATTTATTGACTTTCATATGTTGAACCATTCTTGCATCCCTGGGATAAATCCCACTTGATCATGGTGTATAATTTTTTTTGATGTGTTGCTCTATTCTGATTGCTACTATTTTGGGAGGATTTCTGCATCTATGTTCATCAAAGATATTGGCCTTTAATTTTCTTTTTTTGCTGTGTCTTTGTCTGGTTTTGGTATTAGATTTATGATGGCCTCATAGAATGAGTTTGGGAGAATATCTTCTGCTTCAATTTTTTGGAATAGTTTGAAGAGAATTGGTATTAACTTCTCTTTAAAAGTTTGATGGAATTTGGCTGTAAAGCCATCCAGACCTGGACTTTTCTTTGTTGGAAAATTGCTGATTACCACTTCAATCTCATAGCTTGTTATTGGTATGTTCAGGTTTTCTATCTCTTCTTAGTTCAGTCTGGATAGTTTGTATGTGTCTAGAAACTTATCAATATCATCCAAATTTTCATATTTGTTGCCATACAGTTGTTTATAATAGTCTCTAATGGCTCTTTGTATTTCCGTGGTGTCAGTTGTAATATTCCATATGACACAGCAATTCCACTTCTGGTATATACTCAGAGGAATGGAAATCATCATATTGAATGGATATCTGCACTCCGAAGTTCATCACAGCTGTGTTTCCAATAGCCAAAACATGGAACCAACCTAAATGTCTATCAATGGATGATTAGATAAGGAGAATGTGGTGTATATACACCATGGAACACTACTCTGCCATAAAGAAGAATGAAATTATCCCATTTGAAACAACATGGATGAACCCGGAGAATCTAATGTTGAGTGAAACAAGCAAAGCACAGAGGGATAGATATCTCATGTCCTCACTCACAAGTGAGAGCTAAGAGAGAAAGAAGGAAGAAAAGAAAGTCCAGTGGTGTGTTGGACTTGAAGAGGGAGAGAATATACCTTGGTATACAAAGCAGAGTGGGGAGGGGGTGGGGGGAAGAGATTGGGGAAATTGGGTGGGGGACATGAGGTACAAACACAATTTGTGGTAAGGTGCATGCTGCCAGTATGGAATTGGCCTTCACATCTTGGGCACAAGGGGTGACAATCAGCTTTGTATCTCATGAATATTCATAACCAATAAAAAATAGAAAGAACCCTCAGTAGTTGCTCAGTTTCACAACAAAATCCCAAACTGGCAGTTTGGACATAAAGAGCTTGAAGTGTCAATCTCACGACACTCATATTGTACCATTTTTTCTTTTGTTTTCTTTTTTCAGATCAAATCGCCCTCATTTTATTTATTTAATGAATATGCTACTATCTGTTTTGTGTCCTTCCCAGAAGCTATTCTCTCATTTTGGAATTTTTTTTTTCTCTTTTCCGATTAATTCAAGCTGAAATATTCACAGCTTACCTAAAATAATTCTTTCTCAATAATCATTCAATTGAACTTCTGTTTTGATCAAGCTCCCTTCTTAAATGCCAACATACTACCCTATTAATATTCACCAAAATTGTTATTAAGTAATCAATTGTATATCTAGTTATTTATTATCTGCATTTCCTATTAAAATTCCTTTCCAAGAAAGCAAGATTTCTGTATTTCTTTATTACTGGCTTAGTTTAATAAATAGCATTATCTAGTTCATAGTAGACACTCTATTAATATCCATTGAACAAATGACAGTGACTTTAGTAAAAACATAGCAAAAACACATATTATACTTTATATTTCCATCAATAATTTCTGACACATGTTGAAACGTCACATATTATAGCTAGGATCCTAATAATGAGATATAGGAAGATGAAACTTTAAGTAATTTAGAATGGCTGTGCAGAGTTTGCAATGTCCCAGTTGTAATAAACACAGTAAGTTACATTTATATGCAAAGGTCATTTTAGCCAGTATTAAAAGGCACGATTAAGATTTACTTATGCTAACACAGAAACATATGTCAAGACAAACCATTATAAATGCCATATTGTAATTCAGTGTATCATATTTTGTATAATATAATATATTCATTTGTTTATAAATAAATAATGCATTAATAAACATTTATACATACACATTAATATGACATTGATATAATTATATATTTTATATATTGCATTATATTTTATATTTACAATTTATATTATATTTTAATAAAATTAACATTAATATAACGTACAAATATTATATGTGGCATATGGGTAATTTGTTATATGAATGAATACATATACATTTATATGGAACATCTATAGTGTATTGATAATTTATTTTACAGTTGATACTTATTTCTCCATTTACATTGGAAAGCACTTATCCTACTTGCTTTGGGTATCTTTGTGAGACTCCTAACAAATTACTGCTTTTCTCTATTTTCTTTCTTTTATTTGCAGTTTAAACTTTAAAAGAAACACTTGATTTTTTAAAGATAATTATTAAAAGTCATTCTCTGACATCTTTTACTAAATAGTAATTTAACAAGAAGGAGCACACCTATTTTTTTTTTTTTTTTTTTTTTTTTTTTTTTTTTT
>NW_007737194.1:27350-42650 GCF_000696425.1 Galeopterus variegatus | reverse complement strand
GCGCCGCCGCACTCCCAAGTGGCGCACTGTAGCAGTGCGCCACCGGGCCGGCCCAAGGAGCACACCTATTTAAAACCACTAACACTCTTTAATTCTAACATTTCTCATTTAATTCCCTAAAGTCAGAAATCAACACATATAAGACTTGTATGATTTTTAGCTTATACCACTTTAAGAAATTCTGCCTCAAAGTTATTAAGTCTCTAGAAATAAAAGTAACTTTCTCAAGAATCAATGCTAAAGAATATCAAGGATTTTATCTTTTTAGGTTTTGAATTAGGTTACCATTGAAGTTTCATAAATGCTTGATTTCAGGCCTCATTTTCTGAATGCATTCTTTCTTGGTAAATGAAATGCCATTGAACCGTCATTTGAACAAAAATCTGATCTTTTAGTTTCTTCTTACTAAAACCTGAAGAGGTTAAGTAATAACATATCTTTCCATGTTTTTCTCTGGATATCATTTATTCTACGTTCTTTAGGCATCTCTGTGACGCCCTTAACAAATGATTATTATTTTTTTAGTTCTCTTATTTAAAATATAAAGTTTAAATAAATAAATAGATTTCTTTAAGTTATTTTTTTGAGATTTTATGCTAAATTTCAATAAGGTGAGAAAGAGGAAAATTATATTAGTATAAAATCAGTCACTAATTTTAAATTTTTGAAGAAAATCCAATCTGAATTAGTTACACGCAAGTCTAAGTCATAGATTTTCTTTTCCAAAATATATTCCAAAAAACATGTTTTTAATTCATATGAACTGATTAGTAACAAATTATTTATTAAACAATTACAGGTAAAGGTACCATTTAGCCTGCTTTAATACATGACTATTTTTAAAAGGCAACCTTAATTTAGATCAAATGAGACTATTAAATGTTTTTTTTTTTTTTAATTATTTGAACTTACTTTGTTTTCTTAGGCAGCCTACTCACTCTTCTTCAGAAAGTTATTTTTCTTTATAAATACAGTGGTAGGTTTAAGATGCCACAAAGTCTTTGCTAATCCTCCCATAAAGGAGTTCTCAGTGGAATACTCACTCTGCAAGAAATGAGCCTACATGTGAGAAGTCCACCTACATGAAGATGATAGGGTGCTGCAGTAATAAATGCCTAAATATGTGGAAGTGGCTTTGTAATGGAGTAGTGGGAGTAGGCAGGGAGGTTTTGAAGAAGCGTAACAGTAAAAACCTAGATTGCCTTGAACAGACTGCAAGAAAATACAGATGTTAAAGTTCTCGCTACTGAGGGCTCTGATAGAAGTGGGAAATATGTTATTATGAGAAATTGTAGGAAATGAGGTTCTCATTACATATTATCAGAATGCTTAGCAAAATTGAGTCCTCTAGTTAAGTGGAAAGTAAAACTTATAAACAATGAATATGAATATTCAGCTCAGAAGATTTTTAGAATTTTGAAGATGCTGCTCATAGTAAAATGGGAAAGGAGGAAGACATACTGGGGAAAACGGTTTAAGAAAAAGGAACCAGAACTTGATGAGTTGAGAAATTTGCTGTCTATCCAGATGCCAAAAGAAACAAAAATTAAGAGACTGACTTGGAAAGTGTGGTACAGAGAAAAAGCTTACCGTGTGTTGCTATGCAACGTTTAGTTAGCACATCAGAAAGATCAATAGGCCAGAGTACGCAGTAACATAAAATGCTCCTCAAAAGTGTTAACAGTGTGACTCACAGATCCTCTCTATCAAATCAGAGGCTGTCTAGGCATTTTAAGGATATTGCCTTTCACCCAGTTCAGCAGAAGCCAAAAGTAGAAAAGGGATTATTTCAGAAAGATCTGTGGAGATTTTTTTCTAATGGAGTAATCGCCTGTTGAATCCATGCAAAACTCATGTTTCTTGAGAATATTATGTCAGCAGAAACACTGTTAGCTTAGACTGAAAGGGACAGGAAGAATACGAAATAAAGACTTCTGGACCACCAAATTTCTACTGACAAGAAGCAATCCGATAAAACTACTCAGCTGCAAACACGTGCCGACTTTCATGGAAAAGAAGGTGTGACTCAGAGGGGAACTAAGAACTCAGAGGAGTAAACTTAGAGCCACGTGCGTGGAATGAGAGTCAAGGAGGAAGACTGTCCAGCCTGGAAACTTAATGGAATTTTCCCGGCTAGATTTCAAATGTTGCTTTGAATCAGTGACTGTTTTCTTGCATTCATCTTCTTTTTGAACCATCATGTCTATAATTGTCATCGTATGCCTGTTTCACCATTGTATATTGGTAGAGTTGAGAGCAGATAACTTGTTTCATTAGTTTCAAGAGTCTATGGATAGTGAGGAATTGTGGCTGGAGCCTCATGGGCACCTGATTAATATTAATTAAATGTGTTTTGGGACCTCTGAACTAAAGAGAGTTAGATAAGATTTGGTAGTTTTGAAGTGATGGGATTAAGATTTAATTTTGGATTTTGAGTTAAAGCCGCAGTGTGACTTTCTGGGACATTGGGAAGACATGAATATATACTTTATTTGTGAGAGAGGTGGATCATGGCATCAAAATTCAGACAATTTGGGACCCATGATCTTTGGCCCAGGTATCATGCTCATGAATATGTTATATTACATGAAAAAAAGAGACTTTGCAGATATAACTAAGGTGACTGTGTTAGTTTCCTAGGTTGCTGTAACAAACTACCACAAACCCAGTTTCCATAACAAACTAATATAACTTCAGTGACTTAAAACAGTAGAAATTTGTATTCTCAGAGTTCTAGCTTTCTGAAATCAAGATTTTGACAGAATCATGGGTCCACTGAAGGTTCTAGGGAAAAATCCATGCTTCCCTTTTCCTAGGTCCTGTTGGTTGTTGGCAACCCTTAGTGTTCTTTGGCTCACAAGTGCATCTTTTCAGTCTCTAACTCGGTTGTAACATGGACTTCTTTCAATGCCTGTCTATGTATATATCTCCCCTATTCTTATTATAAGGGCAGTTAGATGGGATTTAAGACCAACCTTAATTCAGTTTAACATCATCATAACTATAAATCATGTCTGCATAAGCCCTGTCTTATTATGCTTGGGCTGCTATGACAAAATACCACGGACTGGTGACTTAAACAACATATATTTATTTATCACAGTTCTAGAGGCTGGAAAGTCCAAGAAAAAGGAGATAGCAGATTTGGTTGCAGATGAGGGTTCACTTCCTAGTATGTAGAGGGCTGTCCTCTCACTGTATCCTCACAAGTCAAGAGATGAACCTCTTAAAAGGATACTAATCCCATCATAGGGGCCCAACCGTTATAATCCCCTCTAAATCTGATTTTGTCCCAAAGGCTTCACCCCAAATTTCATCACATTGAGCATCAGGGCTTGAACATATGAATTTTGGGGGAACACAAACATTTAGTCCATAACAGCGCCTATTATTAAATAGTGTCACATTCTGTGGTTCTGGGTGGATGTAAATTTTGGGGAGCACTATATAACCAAGTATCATTACTAATCAATTGACCTTAAGATAGGGAGATTTTTCTATATTATCTGGATGGGTCAGGTGTAATCACATAAAAGCAGAGCTTTGTCCCAGTAGAGAGTAGAATTGCAAGTCAGAGAGACTTAGCAGAAGGAAAAGTTGGTAAAATTCCAAGTGCTGGCTTAGGGAAACATTGAAATGATGAGAAGGAAATGAATTCTACCAAAAAGATTAATAATCTTGAAAGTGAATTCTCCCATGGAGCCTCCAAATAAGTCCTCGAGCAAACTGACACCTTGATTTTGGCCTTGTAAGACCATAAGCACAGTACTAGTCAAGCCTGCCTGGAAGTTTGACTTATAGAACAGTGAGACAATAAATGCATGCTTTTTTTTATGGAAACAATATAAAACTAGTACAGTTTTCTTCACAGAATTATTATTATTTTTATTAGCAATGCTGTAGGTTGAAAATGGCTGCATATTCTGTCTAGTCTTCCCATTGAGGAACTCTCTATGGAGTGCCTGTTCTGAGGAAAATAACCTTCATCTTAGAAGTCTAAATGAGAACGTTACACTGTAAAATAAGAAAACCATACAGAGAGACCCCAGTGAATTAGACACTATGCAAAAAGAGAGACAAAAGAGCCTCAAGGATTTAGAAATATGAAAGACAAAGCTATCTTGGAAGTGAATACTTTATCTTTAGTATATCTGCTGACTCAAGGTAGATCAGTCATAAACCACACAGCTGAGCCTTCCTGAATTCATAACTTAGAAAATTCCAAGCAAAATCATAGGCTGTTTTAAGCCCCCAAATTGTCGGTAGTTTTTATGCCACAGTAGATAAATTGGAACAAGCCTTATTTTCTAGGCAACTAACAATTATCTGAGGCTATGCCATGGTCTCTACTACACTTTTACATCAAATAATCCATCCATGCTTTTCTATTCCTCTTTCTCAGAGGTCTGCATTATTTGAGGTTACTAAAGTCGCCTTCCATTTATATATATCTCATGGGGAGATAATGTTGAGATACAGTCTGCTGGGAGATAGTTCTTCATTGTTCTAGTACTTTTGCAAATCTTCTGAGCAAAGGGTACTACAGGAACAATTGTGTAAAAGAAAGCTTTAGGAGTTAGAAATAGTATCTATCTAAACATGGAGACACCTGGGAATATTTTAATCCATAAATCCCTTGCTTTACTCTTCCTGGAAACATTTTCTTATATTCCAGGGTAATAAGTGTAGTAACATCTTCCTCTTCTCCCTTGGAGGAGATTTGTTTAATAGGTATTTCCTCTATTTCTCTGGAGAAAATGATGTGCAGACATGCTAGTTGACCTATATAGTGTCTTAAAGTTCTAACTACAGGGATCCTCTCTCACAGTGTAACCCATTACACATGCAGGTAACATGTTGCCCCATGGGTATTGGGGCTCAGGGAATTGACAGTAAGGTATTGCTCTGGCTACTGCATTTTATTGTGAGTAATAAACTGCCTGTCTGTCTGATCCAGAAAGTCTTGTGTCTTCTGTCAGAAAATGTGTATGAAACTGTGCAGGCTAGCATTTGAAATTCCAAGAAGAGTTACATCTTATACATTTTACAGCCTCCAACTTTATGCCAATGTAGCCACCTACTATAATAAACTAAGTCAATGTATTCCAAACTGTATTATCTCCATACACTGTGACCTTTGCTAAATCAATTTTCCTCACAGTAAAGCTTGAACAAAAAAGAAACAGACTAAAATTTTCAACATTTATATAATATTTTTTTCACTAATAAAAATCATGATCCTAACCTATGTTTTTCAGTCCCTTAACCCTACCTGCCTGTTGAACATGACCTTACAGTATAGTTTTCCTTATCCTCCACATCAATCAGCACATTGGAGAGGATGTTTTTGGACTGAATATGATTGGGAATCTTTCATCCCCAAGAATCTGAAGATCTGTCTCTCTCCTTATGCCTGGTAAGTTTTCTGCTGTTATTTCGTTGAATAGGTTTTCAATGCCTTTTTCTTTCTCCTCCCCTTCTGGAACACCCATGATTCAGATGTTTGTGCATTTCATGTTGTCTGCTAGCTCTCTTCAATTTTCTCCCTCCCCCCTTTTTTTTGTTATTTTTTTTCTTTTTTTTTGTTCCACCTGGGTTATTTCTAAAAGACCATCTTCAAGATCAGAAATTCTTTCTTCTGTGTGCCCTAAGTTGCCACGTAAGTTGTCAGTTTTGTTTTTATTTCATTGAATGAATCCTTTTAGTCCAAAAGTTCTGCTTCATTCCTTTTTAAGGCATTAATCTCTTTGTATATTTCCTCCTGCAGACCCTGGATAGTTTTTTTCTCATTTCATTGTGTTATTTAACTAGATCTTCTTGTATCTCACTAAGTTTCTTTAAGATTATTACTCAGAATTCCTTTTCAGTTATTTCAAGGGCTTCCTGCTCTATAGGGTCTAGTTCTTGAGAATTACTATATTCCTTCAGGGGTGCCATATTTTCTTGTTTTGTATTTCTACATGATGTCTAGTTATCTGTTAGAGCAGTTGATTTTTCTATTACTCTTGATTGGGCTTTGAGGAGAGAGACTTCCTCTTGTAGATATGTTTTATAATGACTGTTATGTGGGGTGTTTACTGTTGCTTCAAGGTAGATAAAGTAGTGTAGTCTTCATGTGGGTACTTTGGCCAAATTCAGTGTTTGAATTGCATGTGAGTGCCTCTTTGACTTAGTCACTGGGGCACTTAGTGATTCCTAGCTGAGGTTGGTGACACTATATTAGTTCAACTAGGATGTGGGCAAACTTTCTCGTTCTTGGAAGAAGTGCCTCAGTGACCTGTCAGTCTTTGGCTGTGGTGGGCCTATTGGCACCCTACCTAGCTCCCTGTGACCCTGATGGGTACACTGGGGCATACTGATGCTCTTCAGTTTGATCCTGGGCAGGTTTTCTCTTACCTGTTTCCTACAGGTAGAGGATCCTCCTGTGACCTTGTTTCCCCTAGTTGGAGATGTGTTAGTGATGATTGGGAATTTTCTTCCTTATTCTATTTGGATATTCTAGATTTATGTACTCTTGAAGGTTCTGAATGTGTCTCTCCCAGGATGAAAGCAGTCTTGTGGGCTTTCAATGCATACGATGTATGGCAGCACAATTCCCTCTGTCGGTTGGTACACTGGGTTTCAGGTCTGTGCTTTCTCACATCTTTTCTCAGGCTCCAATGAAGACTCTCCTTCTGTGTATGCCAGTGAGTGGTCAGCAGTCTTCCTATAAGATGGTGGTGGCTGCTGGTGTTGCAGTGAGCCACCCTTGTGGTGACAGTTGCTGTAGTAGTGGCTGCCACAGACCACTCATTCAGCACTGGTGTCCGTGGCAGTGGCAGGGAGCGCTGCTGCCAGCAAGGTCACTGGTGCAATGGTGCCATCAGTCAGACTGGTGGGCAGGGCCTTATTATATCCTTCTATAGGGCTTTGGCATTGTAGCTATCTTTTTGAAACCCTACTAACTTTTGAATTAGGCTTGCACTTTTGAGATGCATGAGAACCATTATATTAGTCCGTTTTTGTTTTGCTATAACAGAATGCCGGAGACTGGGTAATTTATAAAGAACAGAGGTTTATTTGGTTTATGATTCTGGGACAGCTGCATCTGGTGCAGGCCTCTGGCTGCTTCTACTCATGGTGGAAATCGGCAGGCATCTGGCAGATACAAGCAGATCAGATGGTAAGAGGAAGGAAGAGAGAGGGGGGAGGTGCTAGGTCTTTTAAACAACCACATCTCCTAGGAACTAATAGAGCAAGAACTTACTCACTAACCACCTCCCTGCCAGACAGCATTAATCCATTCATGAGGGATCTGCCCCCATGACTCAAATAGCTTCCAGGACTGCCATACTGGGGATCATATTTCCACATGAGTTTTGTGGGGAAAACACATCCAAACTCTATCATCCAGTTTTCATAGAATATAAAATAGATTAAATGAGGACATGTTCTAATCCAAGTTAGTTTCTTATGATTTAAATCCAACATTTATGTAACATTTACCTGAATGAAGGAGTTCTGATATATTATTTTCATTGTTCATATACCTCCTTCCTTCATTTATTGCTATTGTATGTCCTGTCAATGTAGAGTTACATTGCCTGAATATATTTTAGAAAAAAATTGCATATACACACAGATATGCTACTTAGGAACAAAATTTGAACTGTGTTACATAAGAAAAGAGATGCATAAAAATCCCTGAAAATATTTTCTAAAGACAGTAGGAAATATAAGCAGAAAATGAATTTAGATTTTCATCATTTTTAATGGATAATAATCTTCTAATATTATTTGATATCATATTCACTTACTTGGCTATTTAGCCTGAATAATTGAATCTAGTTTAGCAAAGCACTAAAGAGTAGACAAAGAAAAGAATCTTCAACTGGTTGGAAAGTTTCACTTTGTCACTCTCTGCTTTTTATTTAATTTTACAGAAATTAAGATCATAAGAAGGAAATGCTTTAAAATATTTTTTAGGTAATGATTTTTATTTATTTACATAGTTTGAAATTTAAAAAAAATTCTTATACCTCTACTCATTATATTTCTATAATAATTGTATTCTGAAGCTTCCTAAATGAAAGATTTAAATATTTATCAGAAGGGATATTAAAAAAAAGTGAAGCTCCAGGACAAAATGAAAAGATTGAGAATACCTAAAAAGCCAGTAAAATTATTCATGTTTTTTTCACAATCCACATGTATCCTTTTTCTTTGTGCCAATACACGCAAAAATTATTAAATAAAACAACAACAACAAAATAAACTAGATAGCTATAATATTTGTGAGTATTGAAAGGATGACAGACACTAACATTGAAAAACTAAGAACAACTGAAACAAATAAATCTGGATCATATTTTTAGATACACGATATGCTCTCAATCAGCCTCTGTCGACTGTTCCTTTGCTTACCCATGAAGTAGTGTGAGTCTGCAGGATTCTTTTCCAGTTTTCATCTATTTCAGTTTTCACTCCTCCTTGTCAGTGCTTACATGGACCCCCCAACCTCCTCCACATGTTGTTGATGCAAATTTTCCTTTCTGAATCCAAATCATCCCTTGAATGCTAACTGATCCCTTCTAAAAGCTGATTGAAAATCACTCTACAAAACATCTCATAGATATTTTAAAGTCTATATATCAAAAAGTGTCTCATTAGTTCTCTCCTATCCCAATAGTGACCTTTTCTTATTGTGCCATATTATTTTTTGTTAATATGATCAACATTCAAACATTTGATCAATCTCAAAAGCAGAAATTTTTGTTGAATTGTAATTCTACTTTGTTATTACCATAACCAGTTCTTTAGTATTTGCCAAATTGGTTTAATTAATTAATACATTCAGTAAGTATGTGTTAGTTACATACTAAGTTTCAGGCCTTATTCTAGGTGCTGGAGTTATGGTACATAAGCTTATATTTTAGTGAAGGCAGAGAGAAAATAAACCAATAAATAATCAATATAATTAAGGTTTACAGTATATCAGAGGACTGTTTTTCATAGTATATCCTTAAGCATTTTGTAAAATCCAGCTTGTGGGCCATAACCATGATACTTTCAGCAGAGGATTTCACTTTTTTAGGGATCAGAAAGATATCACTGAGAAAATGATGAATAAACCAAAATGATAAAGAGGATTTAAAAATATTTTAATGATTATAAGTTAAATAATTTAAGGAGGAGAGAGAAGCAATTACTTTATCCTTCCTGTATTCAGTTTTCTCATCTTTGGAATGGATATATAACAATAACTGCAGTTGAAGATCAAATAAATTAATGCATATTGAGTGGATAAAAAATGTGTCATTAATGTTAGTTATTATTATTTATTATCAATATTATTAATATATGAAAGCCACTATGCAGGGTGTCATAAAACACACACACACACACACACACACACACACACATATATGCATATATGAGAGGTATTCAAAAAGTTCATGGAAAGTTTTATATTATCTTTTAATTCCATTATTTCGTGAACTTTTTGAAGTATTTCGTGTGAGTGTGTTTGTGTGTGTGTGTGTGTGTGTGTGTGTGTGTGTGTGTCTGTTTAATCTCAGTGGTTCTCCTCCAAGGTGAATAGGTTTACATATTCTCACATTTTTTGCTTCTATGAGTCAGTCACAAAGAAATATTAATTAGATTAGTTGAAAACTCTAGTCTTTATAGTCAGAAACACGATAGTCTAAAAGTAGGACAAGAAAAGATAACTCCTGAGAAATGATCTTTTAAAAGAACTAGTTCTAAATTTATATTTCTAAGGTTTTAAATTAAATTACATTGACCAGAATATGATAAATGTGTGTATATATACATACATATATATATTTTTGAATCTGTGTATATATGTGTGTGTGTGTACGTATATGTATGTATATATATATGAGTATATGTATGTATGTATATATATATATGTATGTCAATCTGATATAACATGCAGTTCTGTTATTGAAATAAGAATTTAGCCTAAGCCTTTCTTTTTAAATAATAGTGTTTTTTTTTTCCTGGCATATTTATCCATTGGTCAGACTTCCCATTGTATTAAAGGCCTGGATGAATTTATTTATAGCCATAATCTTTTCTTTGGGTAATAGCTGAAGCTAATGGTGTATCATCTGTCCATCCCCGGCAGTCTATCTTTCCCGATTCCTCAGGGTGGCTATCTCCTGCATCTCATCACTCTGTTGGATCTCTGGACAGACATCATCCTTAAAATCCCATTTGTACCATTTGGATCAGGTCAGGAAGAATAATAGCTCTAATCTTCTTGGAGTGATATTATTAATCTTGAGCAGGTGAGCTCCAAGGTACTTTCTCTAACCTACACATTTAGAAAGTAGAGGCTTTAGGGCTGTAATGAATAAAGCTAAAACGGAAGCCTGCAGCATGAGAGGAAATGATTGTAGGATTAAGCTGTCTTTTAGGTTTGTACTTAAACCTTGTTTACTCTGTTAAATCAAGAGCTTTGAGAAAACCAAAGAGAAGTATTAAATGGCTTCCCATCTGAACAGAGCCAGAATATTATTTTATTATTAACGTAATTCATTTTTTAACAGAAATGGTGTAAAAATCATAGCTGAATAAATTTCTGTCTAATGTTCTAAGTAAATTTCAATTGCTTTCTAAAACATTTACCTTTATTTTGTTGGTAAAACTGTTTGTGCAATTAGCAAAGTAAACTAATATATTTACAAGCCAAAGTAATAAAAACAAACTCCCTTATTTTCCCTCTCCCCTATTCCATTCATAAACCTCATTCTTGATGATCTTTATCTACTTCTTCAATACACAGTAAAAAGAGGTTTGTTCTCTTTCTGTTATATGTACCTGGTTCTTCACATAGGGGCTAATTTTCACTTGTTAATGTGTGAGGTATGCTTTCTTTGGAAGACAGTGTTTGCTAAATAAAGATTTTATCTTCAAATTCAACTTTTTATCTTCCCTAAATCCTGTGTCCACTAGGATATCTCTATTTTCAGTTGTCTCCTTTCAGTGAGTCATTAGAGGCTATGAAGTTGGAGCAGATACAGATACACACTTGCTGAAAATGTTTAAAAGTTTCAAGGTACTACTTTTGAGTAGATTTGTAAATATTTAAATATAATCAAAGCCGAATTCTTTTACCTCTGTTATTTTTACTGCCCATTTAGTGAAATGTCATAAGATTATTTTGCTTCAGGACAGAAATACATTTGTATAGTGTTCACATGATTTGATAAACCTGTTCTTAGGTTTTCAGAAATTATTAATCATGATTGTTATTTGTATTTTTTAAACTTTAAATAACACCTTCCAAACTTTGAATTTTGCTTTATTAGGCATGAGTATAGATCGATAGCCTTAAACAAGAATCCAATATTTTCTTCATAATATTAGTTGTAGTGACCATTACTGATTTAATTAGCCTCTCTGTGCTTTAGTTTTCTCATTTATAAAACTGAAATAATAACATAGATATATTTTAAGAAACAATTAATGTGACCCAATATATTGCAGGCATTGCTCTATGTGCTTTACCATAATCTTCCTGTCAACTCTATCAGCATCATTATACATATGACGAAAGTGGGGCATGGAGAAGGTAAATAATTCTTCAAGGTTATGCAGCTATCAAGTAACAGAGCCAGTATTCAGAAAGTATGACTTCGACTGCCAACTGCTTAAGTATGACATTACACTGCTTTTACCCTATCACAAGATTTTATAAAAATATGATAAATTAATCTGCCAAACAGTACTTAGAACAGTGCTTGCAATATTGAAAGGGTCTTTATAAGTATTAAGTGCTATAATGCTGGTCATAATTATTGTACTGTTTTTATTTAATTTACAGTTCTCTCAGACCTACTTTGTCAGGAATTATACTAGTCATTTTTCACCAGTATTATTTTTGGTATTACTAGGTCCATTATGCAGAATAGAAAGTGAAGGCTTTGAAAATTTAAATTGCTCAAGGACAAAGAACAGGTGGTAAATCTAGAAAGGGACTTTTTAATTAAACTAATGCAGGTTTAGAGTTCAGGATTATATTTAGCTAATAATTTTATCAATGACCTTGAAACAAAGCTAGGTACTTTTAATCATCTCAGAAGACAAAAAATATGATTTCTAAATCCTTAAAGCAGAAAGTTAGTATGATTAAAGAAAAGGAAGTCTAGGAATATGAGGAAAAAGAGACAAATTACTTTCCAGGAAAATTAAGACATAAAGATTAGTTTTTAAAAATGGGTCAGAATTATTATTATAGATTATTATAGATATTTAAAGCAGAAAAGGAAAGGAAGTCCAGGAATGCCAGAAAAAAATGTTTTTTTTTCCAGAAAAATTAACACATAGAGATTATTTAAAAGAAAAACTGGTTAGAATTATCATTATAAATGTAAAAATATGTAATTTATAAAAATTATATGTATGCTAGAGCAAAGAGAACCTTTAATAGTCCAATGGAAGGAGAGAACATGTAGGGTAAAATATGAACATAATTTTCTTCCTGGTGTACCTTCTTATATGAAATATTTCTACCTTTTTCCTGAAAATACAGAACTTTAGAACCTTGCAGTTCTAGTCACCATCCCCTAGCTCAAATGTTCCTGTTATTCAGTATTTTCAATTTATTTAATAACATCACATGCTATAACATATATTTTATTGAATGACCATATAAATGGAGAAAAGTGCATAAATCTGCAGCTTCTTCTCAGTGCACTTTTACAAAAAGAATACACAGTACTCATCTGAGCAAGATCCAAAAGTCCCACAGTGAGCTCTACTTCCATTATTTTATTTTAAACTTAACAAATTATTATTATTTTCTAGTGTCAGAAAAGATTGTTCAGGCTTCTGCCATTTTCTCTTTGAATGCTTTTCTTCTCCAGTTGTTATGTACTGTCTGTGGAAATGCCACTCAGAGATATTATACTATCCTTTCTCATTGTTTTATTATCCTTTTGCCTCTAATATCTTTTTTTTTTTTTTCCTTTCTGTCTTTTTTACTTACCGGTAACGGGATCGCAACCCTCGGTATTGCACCCGCACCTCGCTCAGCCAGTGAGTGGGAACCGGTCTCCACATGGGACCCGAACCCTCGGCGGGAGCGCCGCTGCACTCCCAAGCGGCGCACTCTCCAGTGCGCCACCGGGCCGGCCCTCTAATATCTTTTTAACAAATTCTCTAGTATATTATTCACACTGTTAAAACATAACATTTTAAGAAAGTAGATTGATGCCTCCCATAGAATTATAAAATAAATATGTCAAAGATTTTATTTAATGCATTAATTAAGTAATTTATCAATAAGGGATTAAAAACTAGTTCAAAGGGGAATTTAACATATATACACCCACACATAGGAAATTAGAAATGCTGAAAAATATTTACAGGGTGATTTAAAATTGGTAAATATTAACAGGGCAATAATCAATTGCATGCCAAAATCCATTTGTGTTTCTATGAAAAAAATTTTCCTAATAGTATTCACCAATTTACTGATTTGTAAAAAAGCTTAACGGCAATGAAAGGGGCCCATAATCTGGGAGTGTGCTAGACAGGACATCTATAAATCATTTTTTCCCATTTCAATGTCTTTTGAATTTATCCTGACATTATGACATTACTAGAAATCTAGAAAAAAGAAAGGAAGGAAGAAAATTAAACTCAAGGTGAAAAAACGAGGCAGAGGAGATAACGGTAAGATAACAAGTGCCACATCATGACTGCAAGAGTAAGCGCAAGTGTGTTAATCAGTCTAACAAATTCCAACAGAACCCCCAACAACGACATAAAAAATAAAATTTAATGGAAGATTATTATATTAGATTTTAAAAATCTAACTATATGTAGTTTACAAGAGAAATATCTAAATCAGAAGAACTCAGAATGAAAATGAAGTTCAAATACTGGAATAAAATAAACCAAAAAATAAAAAATAAAAAAAATAAGAAACCGAAAAGGTTAGATAGTTGATATCAAAAAATTAAACTCTAAGATTAATAAATAAATAGATAGATAATGAAAAATATGATGAATGAACAGAGATTGAATAATAAATTATAATTTATTGCCCTTGTTAAATTAGGCTCAATCTACATAACATAGAAATTACCAAAATTACTACAGAAAATTTATAAATCTGCAAACACAAGAGATTTATACTAATCTTCTTCTAATATTACAGAAGAAATTATCGAGGATATATGCAATTAAAAAAACATAACAAGTTGAGTTCATTTAGACATATACATATACAGAATCCTATATTACCAACAGTAGGAAAATACATATTTTTAAACACATATGAAGCATTTATAATAAATGAACAAGCACTAGGGCACAAAGTAAGCAAAATATTTTCAAATAATCGTTATTGTTCAAATTACATTCCTCGGTCACCATGCAATGTAGTTAGAAACTAATAAAAATATAAGTAGAAAGAACTAAAATGGTAGAATTCTAGAAAGATGCTTTGAAATATCTCATGGACCAAAAAGGAAATCAAATAGTAACAAAGGAAAATGGATGAAAAATCAAGGATCTAAGCTCTGTGCTTATAAATCTTGCAACATAATAAAGCAAGAGGAAGTAGAAAAAGTAATATGGAAAAGAGCTGAATATAGTAAATAAAAAACAAACATGAAGAAAAGCAAAATCAACAGGTGATTCTTTGAAAAGTTTAGAAATTTGAGAAAGATAGAGAAAAATATACAGTGCTGATTTTTTTTTTAAGAGGTAAAACAAAAATAAGGGGGAGTTTTGAAAGTACTGCTGGTCTTAGTTCCCGCTGATGTGCTAAATTGGCATGAATGCAGTTCCTTCTCCAACGAATAACTCTGAAATAACCATAGGAAGAATTTAAAAGTGAAAGCTGGTGGTGGAAAGGGGTGGGGGGTGGGGGGTTCCCAGGGGTGATGAATTGAAAATATCAGGCGGAAGTGATATTCAGAGTCATTTTTTCCAACTTTTGAAGAAAAGAGTATCCCAATACTTATTCCAATTATTATTTAAATCCTTCAAATAATAGAATGTTGAGTTTTATAAAACACTACTTTCACCTCAAAATGTAAATATGATGAATCATTTTAATGATTATTGTCATATTAATTTTATTTTGCCTTTTTTGGGATTACCCAAGCTGTTCATGATGTTTTATATTTTGTTTTATAAATTGCAGAATTCATTCCTCAAAAATACATATAACAGCACAAGAATAGTCAAGGCACTAAAAGGAGAACAACAGTATGGAAGTCTTTTCTCTAGTAAAAAATAGTATTTTTATTATGATGCAAAACTAACCAAGACAGTCTAGTA
>NW_007737194.1:24738-27078 GCF_000696425.1 Galeopterus variegatus | reverse complement strand
AAAAATATATTTAAGAAAAGTTTGAAAAATTATATTAAAACTAAAACAACATTTAAAAACATTATAAAAACAGTAAAAATAAGTCACAAAGGAGAAGATTTTTGTAAACAAATTTGTCATGTTATATTTACTAAGGTGCATGGGTATTTGCTTTGTTATTCTTTGTACATTGTTTTATAGTACAAGCAAAATATTTAACGTACATTAAAATTGCTTTATTTTTATACATTAAGCATCTTTGATGTTAATTAATTAACATATTTATTTATTTAAATGTTATTATTTCCCCCTTTTTTTTCAGTGAGAGATATTTTTCTGATTACACTCTAGGCAGTTTCCCAAAACATCACAGAATCTTACCATTCTCTATAAAAATGATTGCTCATCTGTTTTGATCATTTAGCAATAATCACATGTATTTTTTTAATTAAAAAACAGTCTAAAAAATGCATGACTTTAACTCCAATAATAATCTGTTCACGATGTCTATTTAAAATCTGTTTCTCATCTATTTTTTCCTGGTTTAAAAAGAAACAAACAAAAAAACTTAAACATGAGAAAGATATATAAGTAACATTTATATATGTAACATATATGTGACATACACCACAAAAATTTTTCATATATTGCATAAAAATAAGCAATTTATTATTTCTTTATGTGCCTTTTCATTGTACATTACTTTTTGGGGTTTTTTGTGCAAAATTTCTTCATAACATTCATATGTTCTTCATATTTATCTGAAGCATTTTTGTTGTTTAAATTTTAAGGCTTTATATCAGGTCAAGTTATGTCTATTAGTACTTACTATCACGTCAGCATGTACAAGTTTTTATTGGTAAGAACTAAATTTTTGGAAATTATTCTTTTTTAAAATGCAATTTATTTTAGAATAATTAGTTCCATATTTAGGGTTGAATATATTTTTTGTTCCTTGGTTGTTGTGCTATGAAATATCTTTGATTTCTAATGTCCTCATTTGTAAAATAGATATTTAATTCTTCAAGAGGACTTAGTGAAATTCCCCGTGGAAAAGTACAAACTGACAATCAGTGTACTAGCAATTTCAGGAGACAATATTGTGGCCAAATGCCTTTATCCTTCTTATGAATGAAATCTGCATGTGGTTAAAAATTTCTTATGCTTTTATAATAATAGTTCATTTTTTTATTTAAATAAAAAGATGTTATGATTAGTTTGACAATTTTAGTGACAGTTGTTTGTCAAGCAATCCAGATTTTTCTGGATTTGTCAAGCACATCAGTCTCAGATTGACAAGGCTGTGCTGAAATTGCTAAAGCCTTTGACAGTGGCTTGATATCACTGCTTAGATATTTCAGGATTTGAGTTTACACATAGAGTATGTGCTTTTGCTTTCTTAGAGAAAGTACTTACATATTTTGTGCATATACCTTCAGCATGAACTATAGGCAAGTAAATCACAAAGAAGCCATTCTAAGATTAGCAGACAGGATGTCATGACGTAGTGTGATTGTTATCCACTGTGTCGATGTTTAGTGTAATTTTGGGGAATAGCAAGGCTTTGCAGTTAAAGCCACAGGTAATGCCTGCATGAAATTCAACATGTCTTAAATAGTGGAATCATCAGAGTTATAAAAGGAAGTGATACAAAAGAGACCATGGAGGTAATATCTTATTTAAGATGCTTTGTCAGGAGGTAAAAGGTCAAAACAGGGTTGTAACACCTACTAGCATGAGAGAAAATACCTTAAAAATATATTTCCTATAGTTAGACAATTTTTATTCAAACATTATTACAAAAGTACATGAATATTTTATTTTTGTGTGTATGCTTTTATTCAAGCATTATTGTAAAAAATAATATATACAATAAAAAGATAAAATTAATTCATTAATAAAAGGAATACAAATCTTGACTTAAAGATGATTTCTAAGGTAGCCTCACTATAATAATTCTAATATCGTGATTGCAAAAATTACCGAACTGCAATATACGATGTTGGTGAGGGCAATATGAGTATTTTCATTCACTTCTGATAGAAATATAAAAGGTTGTGTAAAACTGTAGAAATATTCATTATCGAAATTTTACAGATAAACTGTATTCGTACAATATGTGGAAATAAATTAAAAATAGTAAAAACGTCCTCTATTTTATACAGAACATGAGCAATTTTCATATGATTCTCTAAATTTACTGAGTTTACTACAATAAACAAAATTTCATAATAAAAAAAATCATGATCAAAAAAATAAAAAATAAAAACCAGAAACAACAAAAAACTCCTATACCATTCTCCTATTGAATGATAGAGCACAAAATTCAAAACCAGGCATTATTTTTGATTCCTCTCTTTC
>NW_007737194.1:22671-23918 GCF_000696425.1 Galeopterus variegatus | reverse complement strand
TCCTATTGAATGATAGAGCACAAAATTCAAAACCAGGCATTATTTTTGATTCCTCTCTTTCCTTGAAACCCCATACCTATCTCCATAATCAATTCTACAGTCTCTATCTTAAGATAAAAGAATCTGGAACATAACAGGTCTTTTCACTTCCATTCTGTTTTCTTAGAGATTACTATCATCCAATCTGCCTTTCTTTCAAGGCAGTCTCCTCTTTGGTCCATGGTCTCTCTGTATTTTCATTTATTTACATTCTAACCTCCTGATCAAGGGGTGGACATGGCAAGAATATTAAGGCAGGCTGCAAGCTGGAGGCACAATAATCCTCCGATGGCTGACTTTGGTTCCAGTACTCCACATAGCCTTGCCCAAATTTTCTTAGGCTGCGAGGTGATCAGAATATTTTCGTTTCCAATCTTCCTTTTCTTTCTCCTTCACTTGGGGTAATGCTTGCAACATAGTCTGATGGCTCTTCCAGACTTACCTAGACTTACTCCATTTTCTCTCACAGGCATTTACCCTAAGAAAATCCTTGAACATTTAATGTCATCCAGGCATCTGTTTCTTGGGGAACTGGGACATACTCAATCTCTCTTTCATGTCTGAATTTTTCTTCAGACAAAACCTACCTAACATATAACTTCACTGGTTATTTTGTGTCTCATTATCTTTTTTTTGGATTTATTTTGTTTATTCTTTTTTTTAAATTACACTTTTCAAATTACAAAGTGCTATTTTTCCTGTTTATATATTTATTTTTGTATTTTATTTTCCTCCACTAAAATTTCAGCTCCATGGGTTTAGAAATAGTTTTAACTTGTTCACCAATATATTCTTTTAGTATCTGAGAAATAGTATGCACTCAATGAATATTTGCTAAATTAATTTATACCTAGCTGTAATGACCTGTAACCATGTCTATAAAATGAAATAATTGTAGTTGAAGATATTGTAGTAGTTGAAGATATTGTAGCAGTTGATTAGATCAACAAAATGTTCCTATCAGTTTTGGTGTGATACTCTCAACTTGCTAATGTCAGCATAGAATGGATATTATGACATTAATCCATAGGAATATTAGGGCACCTGTAAAGCTAGAGTTATATCTTTGAAACTAACAGGACAAATAATAAAGATTCTATAAGCCTTCAATTTTGGAGTCTACCTGGAACATTTTGCACTCATTACAATCACCACTTTCTTCCCTAGAAAAATGTCTTTCTTGTTCTAATTGACTTCATAGTTTCATG
>NW_007737194.1:15645-22309 GCF_000696425.1 Galeopterus variegatus | reverse complement strand
TAAACATATCTAAATAACGTTTTATAAAACTTTGAATTTATACTATAATTTAAATAATATTATATAATACTTTATATAATATTTAGATATAAAATATATAAATATTTCATGTTTATACTGTATAAAAGCATGGGATTTATAGTTATAAAGACTTCTGTAAAAATTATGTGTCTGAAACTCAGTAGTTATACGAATTTAGACTATTTATTTAAATTTTCCTGGTCCTAATTTTGTTATCCAAATGAGAACTACCTTGTTGAAATGATAGTTTCTGTCATGCACTAATATTAATATTTAATAGTATGCTGTTGTTAATGCAGATAAAAACATCGATTCTGAGATGTACTTCCATCCTTTTGCTTAACTGTGTAAACTTAAATTGTTAAAATTTTACTGTTAAATGCCAAATAAATAATTTAAGTAAATCATAACAACTACACAAAAGGTCAAATATATGAGTGAATTAATTTTTAGTACAATAACTGTTTTCTCACAATATGAAAAATAACACCAAAAAGAATCTTAGTAATTGACTATTTTCTAATCATAATCCAAATCCCCTAGAAGTCTTGTTGTCATTTATAGTAGGGTGATAGTACCCCATATGATCCTCAAATAGTTTCATCTTTTGAGAAAAAGTGACAAAGTGGTAGCAGAAGAGTTTTCATAAATAAGGGAATTAAAATATTTTGGGGAAATTGCATTCCTTGCATTTTTTTTTTTTTTACTTTCTTTCTTCACTACTCCCTCCAGAAAATCCTAAATATATATACATAAACCATATAATATATTCAGGAAGATTATGATGCAGAATTACCATTGAGATATATAGTACTCATTTTAGAAGTTTACTAAACCCACTGTTTTGTTTACATGTTTTTCTCTTCAATTGGTCATCCAGTGGTACCTCTAAAAATACCCAGAATTAAAAAAGAGAGAGGTAGGTGTGCACTTATTTTAAGGAACATACATTTTATGAAAATATACATCAGTTTTGTTAATTTACTGAGATACTAAGATATATACAAATGGATTTTTTTTTTATCATTTGATTTAAGCATGTTTAAATAAGTTTACTGGAATATAAAGTGATTTATTTACACAAATAAATGCCTTCTGTTAAATCAGTCTTTACGGGTACATTCTGATCTACGTATGTAGTTCTGAGAGAAATGCTTCCAAACAGGTTGCAAATTTGTGTATGCCCTTAAGCAGCACTGAAAATTAATGAATACAATTTCATCTTCCCTTTCTCTTTATTAATGAAGCAATGATGATATTCAATAGGTTAAAATAAATATATAACTCATTTATACTAATTTTAGAATTCATGCAAGAGAAAAATTTAATTAAATTAATTAAACAATTAGACTGTTTTGAAACATAAGTCAACATGCAGCCAGATTTAGAAAGAATGTATCTTTTTCTCACCATGTTATGTAGAAAGTTTGAGATCCAATGATGGGCTTAAGCTGTATATCAGAAAGTTAAATATATCATGCCATGCATATCAACTCAAGGAAGTAAGTAGATGTGATTATTTTTGGAAATAATAAATGGAAAAAGCATTGAGTAGTAGTAAAAATTTTTCCCCCCATTTTTTAAAATAAACAAACAATTTTTAGTAATTTTAAGTGTTATGATACAATCTTGTAAAATGAATATGCTATAAACACAACCTGGTTAAATTGTTTTTATTGAAGACTAATCTTATAACTTAAAAAATCTTGAAAACACAATTTTCATACATGTACAGAGTGAGAATATATCATAAATTTTAGCTCATTAATAAGAAAACAGAAAGGTGAAAAAGCTGATACAAATATAGATATAGATGTTTTAATATAGAAATTGATACAGATAAAAGTAAGGTTATGGATAAATATGTATGAATCTTACAATAAGATTGCCAAGTTAAATCTAAAATAGTTTAACATCTCTTAGACAAAAGCCTTCGGCTTATTTGGTTGAATTCTGAAAAAAAAAAATCATTTGAATCTTACTAGATTTGCACATCTTAACAAAAACTTTATAAAGGCTAGGCCTTAATAAATGGGTAAGAGTTGCATTTTTCTACTCAGTTTATTCTTAAGTGGACTTATGAGCAAATATTCTAGCATGACACACACAGTGTCTTTATTTATTTACATATTTTTGCCTTACAGATTTTGTATATTTTTTCCTTCTTAATACTTGTTGATGATTTATTTTTACTGAGCAGTTTGTCAGACTCAGTTAATACTCAGTTAATAGTCTTACTTTTGGTGCATGAAGTTACACAGATTCAAATTCTAGAGTAAAATATCTTTCAACCCGATACTACAGTGGTCATTCATAAAATAATATTCTTTTAACCTTAAAGAGTTCAAATACATCCAAAGATTAATTTCTGCCTAGGACATATTGTTGTGTCCTATGAAACATGACCTCTGACTTTTGAGTAATAATTTTATTAAATCATATTTAGTGAGTGATATATACATATATATATGTATGAACATATTAAATATAATGGTTATTAAATAATACAGACTTGAGTATTAAAGGTAAACAAGTTTCTTTAATAAATAATATTACATGACAAATGTTTAAAATCTACATGAAAATTTGTGTTATATACGTACATAATCAAATTGAGTTTAAGAAATAGAATTTTCTGCTGGGTTGAAAAAGCATTTGGANTTTTTTTTTTTTACTTTCTTTCTTCACTACTCCCTCCAGAAAATCCTAAATATATATACATAAACCATATAATATATTCAGGAAGATTATGATGCAGAATTACCATTGAGATATATAGTACTCATTTTAGAAGTTTACTAAACCCACTGTTTTGTTTACATGTTTTTCTCTTCAATTGGTCATCCAGTGGTACCTCTAAAAATACCCAGAATTAAAAAAGAGAGAGGTAGGTGTGCACTTATTTTAAGGAACATACATTTTATGAAAATATACATCAGTTTTGTTAATTTACTGAGATACTAAGATATATACAAATGGATTTTTTTTTTTATCATTTGATTTAAGCATGTTTAAATAAGTTTACTGGAATATAAAGTGATTTATTTACACAAATAAATGCCTTCTGTTAAATCAGTCTTTACGGGTACATTCTGATCTACGTATGTAGTTCTGAGAGAAATGCTTCCAAACAGGTTGCAAATTTGTGTATGCCCTTAAGTAGCACTGAAAATTAATGAATACAATTTCATCTTCCCTTTCTCTTTATTAATGAAGCAATGATGATATTCAATAGGTTAAAATAAATATATAACTCATTTATACTAATTTTAGAATTCATGCAAGAGAAAAATTTAATTAAATTAATTAAACAATTAGACTGTTTTGAAACATAAGTCAACATGCAGCCAGATTTAGAAAGAATGTATCTTTTTCTCACCATGTTATGTAGAAAGTTTGAGATCCAATGATGGGCTTAAGCTGTATATCAGAAAGTTAAATATATCATGCCATGCATATCAACTCAAGGAAGTAAGTAGATGTGATTATTTTTGGAAATAATAAATGGAAAAAGCATTGAGTAGTAGTAAAAATTTTTCCCCCCATTTTTTAAAATAAACAAACAATTTTTAGTAATTTTAAGTGTTATGATACAATCTTGTAAAATGAATATGCTATAAACACAACCTGGTTAAATTGTTTTTATTGAAGACTAATCTTATAACTTAAAAAATCTTGAAAACACAATTTTCATACATGTACAGAGTGAGAATATATCATAAATTTTAGCTCATTAATAAGAAAACAGAAAGGTGAAAAAGCTGATACAAATATAGATATAGATGTTTTAATATAGAAATTGATACAGATAAAAGTAAGGTTATGGATAAATATGTATGAATCTTACAATAAGATTGCCAAGTTAAATCTAAAATAGTTTAACATCTCTTAGACAAAAGCCTTCGGCTTATTTGGTTGAATTCTGAAAAAAAAAAATCATTTGAATCTTACTAGATTTGCACATCTTAACAAAAACTTTATAAAGGCTAGGCCTTAATAAATGGGTAAGAGTTGCATTTTTCTACTCAGTTTATTCTTAAGTGGACTTATGAGCAAATATTCTAGCATGACACACACAGTGTCTTTATTTATTTACATATTTTTGCCTTACAGATTTTGTATATTTTTTCCTTCTTAATACTTGTTGATGATTTATTTTTACTGAGCAGTTTGTCAGACTCAGTTAATACTCAGTTAATAGTCTTACTTTTGGTGCATGAAGTTACACAGATTCAAATTCTAGAGTAAAATATCTTTCAACCCGATACTACAGTGGTCATTCATAAAATAATATTCTTTTAACCTTAAAGAGTTCAAATACATCCAAAGATTAATTTCTGCCTAGGACATATTGTTGTGTCCTATGAAACATGACCTCTGACTTTTGAGTAATAATTTTATTAAATCATATTTAGTGAGTGATATATACATATATATATGTATGAACATATTAAATATAATGGTTATTAAATAATACAGACTTGAGTATTAAAGGTAAACAAGTTTCTTTAATAAATAATTTTACATGACAAATGTTTAAAATCTACATGAAAATTTGTGTTATATATGTACATAATCAAATTGAGTTTAAGAAATAGAATTTTCTGCTGGGTTGAAAAAGCATTTGGAAATTACATGACAAATGTTTAAAATCTACATGAAAATTTGTGTTATATACGTACATAATCAAATTGAGTTTAAGAAATAGAATTTTCTGCTGGGTTGAAAAAGCATTTGGAAAAAGTTAAGAGATAAACAAGGGCTTGAGGAAATAGTAGGTTTTGATGTTATAGAAAAGAACAATCTTATTGTGGCCTTCGGTTATTCACATTGCATATAGTGTTCAGTTCTGAATGTAGTTAACTAAGGTCCAAAGTTCAGCAAAGATGAAAATAGGGAAAGAAAAGTGATAAACAGAAGATATTACATAATTAGTTGCTGCCAGAATGGAAATGAAACAGAACTGAAGAGACTTCAGACTGACATTCAATTCAGATTTGAACACAGGAATTTTCATGTCCCTTGGAAGGGAACAAAATGGAGGGAAAAAAATGTTTAGTTGAATTAATATTTTTCCTCAAAACCAAAAAAGAAAAAAAAATGTCTGGGATGACTAAGTTTACCATTGATTCATAAGATTTTTTACATTGATTGATAAGATTTGATTTTAAACTATCAGTGGAAATGTGGGTTCAGAGTCAAATGGGAATTATTGGGAAATACTTATTGAATTATTGAGTTATCAAGTTCTAATTATATACTAAGAAATCAAGTCTTTTTGCACTCTTGAGTTTATGCCTGTAAAATTTCCTCCAAGCCCCATCTTCAGCCCAAATTTATTGCTGTTTTTAAGCAAAGACAATTTCTTATTCTGTTTTTTAAATCATCTCAAGCTTATTCTCCTTTATGCAATATTTAGTTTATATTCCCATCTGAGCTCCTCAGATGGGTAAGAAAGAAAGGGGAACTTGCTGAGGCAACTGGGAATGTAGGTTCATTGTCCCAAATGAGGCTAAAATTTTATGCATTTGAAATAAAGAGCCAAATTTATTTTACATTTTTAAAGTAGATAAAATCTTGGTTTTTTGAAAGCTATGTGCCCTTTCTTTCTTTCTTTTTCTTTCTTCTCTCTCTCTCTTCCTTTCTTTCTTTCTTCCAAACATTGGATTTGAATGTTAAGAGTTAAGAGCTAAGATTATACCATAAACAACAAAGCTAGAATAATGTATAATGACATTTCTCATTTAAAAGAGGATGTAAGAAGAGAAGCAAAGGGAGTGTGACTAGTGAGTAGCTGAGAAACACCTCTTGCTCAAGGCCCTAGTACTAGGCAATAGAAACTCTAGATGGAGTGATGCAGATTTGAGAAAATTTTTCCTTTCTTTTCTTGTTGAAGCCAAAGAAAGCAACTATTTTTGCTAAGATAATCTGCTGTAAAGTATAGCAATAACTGTATAGGAGATATTGTGCTAACTCTTGTTTAGAAGGGGTTTTCAAGCCATTCTTCCCTTGGGTTGTCCATGGACAAGTATCTCATTCTTCCTATGAGGAGGGAGCTAGAATAAAGAATGTGTCATGGACTGGAGAGGCCTCCAGGTCAAATCAAGAAGTTTCAGTTAGGCTTTCATAGAGACTATGACCCTAGAATAGAAGTATCAAGTCATTTGCAGCAAAATGAAGCAGAGAATCAAAAACAGACCAGATGAACCATATGAATAGCAGTCCAAAGTATAGGAACAATAATAGCTGAGGAGGAAAAGTTGAACTCCTTCCTACATATACCAGCTGTGTCAGATGTGGGTACTCTGGGAAACAGCTGCTGAGAACTAGTGAGGAGCACAAATATTCACTGGGAAATAATGCTAATGAAAGGAAAAAGGAAGAAACAAGATCAGGCAGAGGAAGCCTTTATATAATGGTGCTGATGCAACAAATTCTCAGTTTGACAGTGAGCTCCATAGCAAATACATTAGACGTTATCTTGAGTGGAAATGACTAGGCACTTGCACAACCACCATGCTCAGTTATTGGCTGGCAGGATTTGCAGAGAAGAGCCTATACTTAGATATTACTTTTTTGTTTATTAGAATCTACATTGAAAATAGGTTACCTTGGGCCGGCCCGGTGGCGCACTGCTACAGTG
>NW_007737194.1:10730-15085 GCF_000696425.1 Galeopterus variegatus | reverse complement strand
AAAAAAAAAAAAAAAGAAAATAGGTTACCTTGGCTCAGAAAATGAGCTGACAGGGTGGAGCTCTCAGCTAACCACTGTCTTTGAAACTGGGCAGCAAGTCTTTTCCTGGAGAGGGATTTGTGCACACCAAGATAGTTATTTTCAAGTTCCTCCTCACATTCAAATTCTACACCATGTACTTAGGCATAAATCTTCCTTGAAAAGAACAGAAGAGCGAGGACAATGAATCTGGAACCCCTTATGCCAAGAAAAATTGAAGAAAGCTTGGGAGTGACTAATTTCACTTTGAACTGACAAAAATTGGTATTCCTTTGTAATAAAAATAAGACCAAAGACCTGATTTGTATTTAATTATATAAAAATAAGTAGTTTAATCTTTGTTCATCCATTTTTTTTCCTATTACAATTATTTTTTTCCATTATATACCGATTGTATGTATTTTAAATATGTAGACATAATGTAATTATATTACCAAGAATTATCTGTAGTAAGTGTTTTAATTCTAGATTTCTAGGTGCATTTAAGTACATTAGATTATTAGCTTTCAAAGGTATGTAAGTCAAACAATTACACAAGTTCACTATTTCTCTTTCAGAAGATTATAAAGCTATATTCTAGAATAAACTACAACACAGTAATGAATTGTTTTCTTAGTGCATCCTACTAAGTGGGCTGAAAGAATTAGTGATAACTTCCAAAGGTGATGAAGGGTGATTATAGCAACTTGTAAGTCCCAAGTAAAGTGAATAGCAACATCAAGAACTATAAAATGCAATTTATTTAGCCCTCGTGTGAAAAAATAAACATTTCAAATAAAGATACTGGCAATTTACCTAAGAGGAAAGAGATTCAGTGAAGAAAAACAGAAAGTAAGTATGACAGGCTTCTCAATGTCATTTATTTTCTCAAAGTTTCTCCAGGGACTCCAGACCTAAGAGAGATGCTGTTGGAGCCAAATACCTCTATATCTAAATGAGGGGTTGGGCCACTTATGCAGACCTTCCAAGACTATCAAAGAGGTTCTGCAACATAAGTGACCTCTTATCTCCAGATTTTAAGGAAGGAAGATGAAGAGTCAAGAAAGAAGCTTCTATTGAAAGGACTTGTAGCATTTTGTACTTTCTATTCTTACCTCCATAAAAGAGGTAAGCAGAGAGTGTTTCTCCAAACCGTAAGCCAAGGAGAAGGACTTCAAGAGGACCAACTACTCAGAGAGTTTGAGATTAGAGAGCATAAGATTTGGTATGAGAAGCTTTGGTTAAACTGGACTGGGATATAAAGAAGAGAATGAGGGGAGGTATTGCAATGGGCAAAAGCTATATTTCCACCTACTTAGGGACAAAGGTGACCGTGAAGAGGAACACGTGGTGGAAAACAGGTCTGGAGCCATCTTATGACTTATTGCAATGGGCAAAAGCTATATTTCCACCTACTTAGGGACAAAGGTGACCGTGAAGAGGATCACATGAGGAACACGTGGTGGAAAACAGGTCTGGAGCCATCTTATAACGGAGCATTTTTAAAAGAATCACCTTAAAGGTAAAGAGACACAATTGGGAAAATCACTGATTCTCAGAGAATAAGGTAGATTCTGAAGGAAAAAAGGGACCATCTGGAGGAGGCATATTAGGGTCTGGGAAATTGTAGTTGGAAGTTAATAGCAAGAATATTTCCAAGAAAAACATAGATGTTTCGTAAGAGAGTTAGCTCTAAGTATAAACACCATATTACAAACAGCACTAGCAAAAAAACTGTTCCATTTTTATCTTTAATATTACCTCTAAGAGCATGTCACTGAATAGGTCAGAAGCAGGTACTAGGTTATAGGCCAGGAGGTCTGTAAGGGAAATTTAAGTCTTTCCTTCACTGAAGCTTCCAAGACTGAAAGAGACCCAATCTGGACGATAGAAAAATATCTTAGTTAAGCTTTGAGTTCTGATGGTTATACGGGACACACATTTGAAGAAAAAATATAATATTTGTTAAATATATAACCATTATGGCAAATCAATCTGTCCCAGCTTTCATCATAGAAAAGTAAAGACATAGCTCTTAAAATAGAGGTTATGTAGGAAAAAAGAACAATACTGAATTACGGTTCTGACTTATTGGGTTTAAACCACATAATAAGGTAGATATAAAAATTTAAATCAACTAAGAAACAAAAGTCATTTTAATCAATGAAACTAATTCCATCAATGTTACTAAGGTAATGCTACTATCATAAGTAATTGGCCACAATGCAAATTGGACAGATTTCATGGAAAGTAATTTTGCATAGTATTTCACAAACTATATGAAGACTGTGAAGTTCCATTTTTAGAAATATAGCCTGTGGAATACTCTAAAGAATTACAAAAAATAGTGCCAAATGATAACTACTGTAGCATTATCTTTGAGAAGAAAGGGACCGAGCAGCTGGTTTCCAATTTATTTTGCAGCAGGTTGCTCCCAGGAAAGTAAGAAGGCAGATGACCCAGGTATAATCTCATGGCATTATCTTAATGTGAAGTAAATTGTAAAATTATCAAGTAAATTCTAAAATCTTGCTGAGACTTGAATCAGTGGAAAAACACATTGTTCTTGGATAAGAAAACTAATATAAAGATACTGATTCTTCTTAGGCTAATCTAAATGTGATATATTCTTTATTTAAATTTCTTCTTGGATTTTCTGACAGGTTTTACTGCTTTCTTTTTAATTTTTACATGTCCTTTTTACTTCTTTGTTTAAAATTTTTATAATTTATTTAATACTCTAATATTCTTTTAGGTAGTCTCTTCTTTAACTAGCTCTTTACATAATTTCAGGAATAGACTTTCTGTAATTTGAATATTGCCATAGCTGTCCCTGTGTAAAACACATCAATGACTCTCCAACTTCTCCTACACCAAGTTCCCACTCCAGGCTAAGGAATGCAGGTTCTCCAGGACCTAGCGCCTCGCTGTCACTGCATCTCCCAACTCCATCAATGCAGTCTGCCTCCTGCACCATACTAATGCCTACCAACTCAACTTATTCTGCTTACTTTGCATATAATGAATACTCCTTACTCCATTTACTGCTCAGACATCCTCATCTGCCCTTTTTACGAATCATCTCAAAGGTAACTTCTGCTATGAAACATTATCAGATTCCCCATAGACCTCATCTCCTAGGTAAATAGAACCCTCATGCCTTTGTCTTCTTGAACTTGATATAAGTTTCTATCATATTATTTATAATGCTTCATTACACCTAAATATTTGCATGTCAGTCTTTCTTGACTAGACTGACTTTATTGATAATTGTATCCCAGGCAGGTGATTGGCATATTAGATTTATGATAATCATCGATTGAATGAATGGATTATTAAAGTATCAACCCCATGGCTACATTGATTCTGGAAATATCGAATATACTCATATATCTGAAACTCCATTCTCAGATAATTTTTTTTCTATAATGTGATTATGTTTCATAATCCTTTATTAAAGTACCATACATGGAGCGCTGTACAGAATAGCGTGATGTGCTGTCCAGATACTCTTTCAGAACACAGCTGCTGGCAAATAGCCTCAAGGTATGAAATCTCTTTAGGAACTGATGAAGATAGCCTAATAAAAAGAAATTTCCAACCCAAAGTTATGTATTCCTCCTGGGACATTTTACGGAGGCCCAAGTCCTTCACCTTAACTCAGGGCAAACTTGAAGGGCCGAACATGTTTCAGAGATCACTTTGGGGTCAGCTGAATCCTTGGATAAAACAACACTGCAGCCTAATTTCCCCTCTGACCAATGCTGATCCTTTCTCTTTCTTTCCACAGGTGTTGGTCTCAAGGAAAGAACACATATGTTTCTTTCATGCTGTTATGAACTAAATGTTTGTGTTTCTCCTAAATTTGTATGTTGAAATCCTAAGCCCCAAAATGATGGTATTAAGAGGTGGTGCCATTGGGACATAAGAGCAGACCTCTCAAGTAGGATTAATGTTCTTATAAAAGGGACTCCAAAGAGACCCCTCACCCCTTCTTCCATGTGAAAACACAGAGAGAAGACTGTTTTCTGGAAACCCTTATCATCTGCTGGCCCTTGATCTTGAACTTCTCGGCCTTCAGAGTTGTGAGAAATGAATGGTTTCTATTTAAGCCATCCGGCTTATGGTATATTTGTTGCCCTAGCCCAAACTGATTAAAGCACATGCTAATCTCCCTTTCAGTATCTGCTTTCTGAAAATCCCAACCTGAAATAGGTGTGCAAGGTGGTCCTTTGAGCTGCAGAAATAAATTATTACCACAGGAATTTAATTTTTTTTTCCCTACAATATTGGAGGATGTTACATTTCACTAATAGTTAATATACAGATTGACATAC